>NC_069502.1:733461784-733706784 GCF_027579735.1 Bombina bombina
ACACTGCTACATACACATTCATAAATTGGCTTCCACAGATAACCGCTGCAGAAAAATGTACTTTCTACTTCAAAATCACTGTGGCTAGCCATTTGCAGACTCAATCCTGGATTGGCTCCTCCAAATAAGGCCTGTTTACACTTAAAAGGATAGGAAACCCCAACATTTTATTTCATGATAGAACAAACAATTTTAAACAACTTTCAAATTTACTTGCATTTTCAAATTTGCTTTGTTCTCTTGTTATTCTTCGTTGAAGGAACTAGGGCTGCAATTAATTATTTTCATAATCGATCGGCCGATTATTTTTTCGATCAACCAATTGGATAAAGAAAAAAATAAATAATAGTTTCCTACATTTTAAATAAAATCAACATACTGAGTGTTACACATATAAACTTCAGACTAAAACTTTACATTAACACAACTGCCCAATTTTTAAGCAGCAGAGCACAGTTTTATAATTAAGTAAAACAAAACTGCAAACGGTTTGAAAAGAGTTAGAACTATAAACAGGTAGACTATCAGTTAGTAACATTCTGTTATTCACTCTTTCAGAAACTTTGCTTTGAAATGCAAAAATCTCATCATGTTCCTGGCTATGGCTGGTTCTCTGCAGCTGTATTTCCTGCAGCAGAGAAGAGGCACTCAGATGGTGTTGAGGCGCTTGAGATGCATAAATATGCATTTGCCAATTTTGCCAAAGTGGGATATTTATCTTTGTTAGCTCTTCACCAATGCAAAGTGTTTTCCACCTTGGCAAGGGGCCTCTCAATAAAGTAAGCCTAGACTTCATTCTAACATAATTGTGCAAACAGATAATAGTGCACATCAATTAAAATAACTCCCATCAATCTAGAGCTAGGTGTAAATAACAAGCTCAGCACTAAATCATGCAAAGCATAGTCCGAAATCACCTGATTTAATATAAACAATCCTAATGATGACTCCTATTATATCTGCGTTGCACATAAGCCAGGAGCAGTTGTACACTTATACTGTCCTGAAAAAGAAAAAAGAAATGTCTGTAGACACCCTTTAGTCTAAGGGCATAACCATAAAACACAATACCATGTGCAGGAGCTCACACCACAGTGCACAGACCAACTAATTGCAAACCAACTAGTAGATTATGAGATTCTTTGACAACTATTTATATAATTGATTATTATCGATTATGATGATTAGTTGTTGCAGCTCTAGAAGTAACAGCATTGCACTACTGGCAGCAAGATGAAAACATCTAGTCAGCCAATCACAAAAGACAATTGTGTGCAGGCACCAATAAGCAGCAGCTCCTACTATGTGCTTATTCTTTTTCAACAAGGGATACCAAAAGAACAAAGCACATTTGAAAATAGAAGTGAATTTAAAAGTATCTTAAAATTAACTGCTCTATCTGAATCATGCAAGTTAATATTGCCTCTATCCCTTTAACTGATATTTTATCCTATAACAAGACAACAGAAATGTCTAGTCATTACAAGGTGTTTAATGTACCACTTGATTTTGTGTAAAAAATTATTATTATATATATATATATATATATATATATATATATATATATATATATATATATATTTTTTTTTTTTTTTTTATTTTTTTATTTTTTTCTGTAATCCCCAGAAAAGCCAAAAAGCTAATTCTGTAACCTAGGTTGTCTTCAAAAAGTTGCAAGTTGCATAAACCAGACATTTATTTACAACATTGAAAAGAAAACCTAGGTTACAGAATTTTCTTTTTGGCCTAATTACAGAGCAAGGGGCGGGCACAAATTTTTTACACAAAAGCAAGAGGTATTTTAATGTCCCTTTAACTTTACCTTTTACGTGCACAAAAGATTTTAACATGTTTTAGTATTGCTTTCATTAGCATGACAGAATGCTCTCTTTAAAGGGACATTAAATCTATTTTTTTTTCTTCCATGATAGAGCACACAACTTTCCAATTCACTTCTATTATCTAATTTGCTTCATTCTCTTGGTATACTTTGTTGAAGCAGCAGCAACACACTACTGGGTGCATTGGGTGAGCCAATAACAAGGCATTTATGTGCAGCCAACAATCAGCAGCTCCTGAGTATATCTAGGTATCCTTTTCAACAAAGTATACCAAGGGAACAAAACAAATTAGTTAATAGAATCAGGAAAGAAAAAAATTGGGTTTCATGTCCCTTTAACTTAAAAGCAGCACAGAAATGATCACTTTAGCAATATCCACAAATTATCATTACATTTATTTGTGCTTTGAATATCTTAATAACATTTATAAATAAAAGGAAAATATTATAATATCGCAAAGTATTACACTGACCCCACCAGGCTACTGTATATTATAATATCGCAAAGTATTACACTGACCCCACCAGGCTACTGTATAATGCCACCTGGCTGGTAAACTTTTCAGTGCCGAACACTGAAAAGAGTTAAAGGGACAGTCAACACTAAAATTGTTATTGTTTAAAAAAAGACAACTTCTCTAATACCCATTCCCCAGCTTTGCACAACATTGTTATATTAATATACTTTATAACATTTAACCCTGTAAATTTCTGCCTGTTTCTTAGCCACTACAGACAGCCTCTTATCACATGCTTTTTTATTTAGCTTTTCACAACAGGAGACTGCTAGTTCATGTGGGCCATATTAGATAACATTGTGCTCACACCCGTGGGTTGTAGACACAACACAGCTAAAATGTAAGTCAGTAGAAAATAAATAAAAAATCATGTGATCAGAGGGCATTACAAGGTAATAACAGAGGTAAAAAGTATATTAATATAACAGTGTTGGTTATGCAAAACTGGGGAATGGGTAATAAAGGGATTATCTATCTTTTTTAAACCATAAAAGATTTTGAGTGGACTGTCCCTTTAAATATATATCGGACTAAAGTTGGTTTAAAGCAGTAGTGACGAATACCATACAGGATTAAAAAGGTAAATGCTTTGAATGATAACTGGCTACAAAAGAATTACTGCAGAGAAATCACAGTTCTGCGACAACCTACTAAAGGGCTTAAGCAGCAGATGTGACCTAAGCTCTGCAGGTGACATGCACAATGTCAAAATATTACAGGGCCTAAGCTGGGAAGCAGCAAGAGCAACTAGATCCTCAATCAGGGTCATTTCTTGTGGCAAAAAGATAACCATTAGCTAATAAAAGTGTATCAGCGTTAGAAACAAATGCTATTATTTAAAAGATTATATTTCTAGAAAAGAAAAAAAAAAGCCCAGGATAAGCAATTCCTGATTATAAAAATAATGCAATTCTCATTCATTGCTATATTTTAGACATGTCCTTTCTGCAGTTTCGGTCACTGCCAAATGTGGAAGATAGGACCCACTTGCGGCATTTAGCCCTTTTCAGAGCCCGATTTCTTCTTGTGAACGTGCAACTCACTAAGTTCTGGATTTGCACAAATCTTAATGTGTTGCACTTTAAGAAGAAGAAATCCGGCTCTGAAAAGAGCTGGATGCCATAAATAGCCGCCATCTTCTGCATGCGGCAGTGAACGAAACTGAATAGACATGTCTATAGCACAATGGCTGATGAATTTTAACTAACTGAATTTATTTTTAGTCTTTATTTTGTGCTAGCTACAAATCAGCTGTGTGTAAACTTTCCTGTTAAAAGGGACATACAAGCGCAGGCATATAACGGCAAAATGGTTAAAAAGACTGTTTTAATCTGCTCCAGCGCATCAATGCCCTACTAGAAGCTACCATATCTGGTGAGCCATTGATGCTACTGAGCGTATCTAGGTATGTTTTTCAACAAAGGATAGAAAAAAGAACAAAGCAAAATAGATTTAAAAAGTAAATTAGAAAGTTGTTTAAAAGGACATTAAAAAAAAAAAAAAAAAAAATTGTTTATGATTCCAACAGAGCAAACAGTTTAACTATATATTTTACTGTTATTAATTCTTCATTTTCTTAGCGTGCATGTATCTGGAGCACTAAATGGCAGCAGTTTTGCAAGAATGTTATCCATGCGCAAGAGCACAAGATGACAGCTTTATTTACCGTCATGTAGTGCTCCAGACACCTACCTAGGTATCTCTTTAACAAAGAATAACATGGGAATAAACGATGAAGCAAAATTTGATCATTTCAGTTGGAAACCTTTTATAAAATTGTAAATTTGTCTGAATCACAAAAACATAATTTATGCTTACCTGATAAATTCCTTTCTTCTGTTGTGTGATCAGTCCACGGGTCATCATTACTTCTGGGATATTATCTGCTCCCCTACAGGAAGTGCAAGAGGATTCACCCAGCAGAGTTGCTATATAGCTCCTCCCCCCTACGTCACCTCCAGTCATTCGACCAAAGACCAACGAGAAAGGAGAAGCCAAGGGTGTAGTGGTGACTGAATTATAATTTAAAAAATATTTACCTGCCTTAAAAAACAGGGCGGGCCGTGGACTGATCACACAACAGAAGAAAGGAATTTATCAGGTAAGCATAAATTATGTTTTCTTCTGTTATGTGTGATCAGTCCACGGGTCATCATTACTTCTGGGATACCAATACCAAAGCAAAAGTACACGGATGACGGGAGGGATAGGCAGGCTCATTATACAGAAGGAACCACTGCCTGAAGAACCTTTCTCCCAAAAATAGCCTCCGAAGAAGCAAAAGTGTCAAATTTGTAAAATTTGGAAAAAGTATGAAGCGAAGACCAAGTTGCAGCCTTGCAAATCTGTTCAACAGAGGCCTCATTCTTAAAGGCCCAAGTGGAAGCCACAGCTCTAGTGGAATGAGCTGTAATTCTTTCAGGAGGCTGCTGTCCAGCAGTCTCATAGGCTAAACGTATTATGCTACGAAGCCAAAAAGAGAGAGAGGTAGCAGAAGCTTTTTGACCTCTCCTCTGTCCAGAATAAACGACAAACAGGGAAGAAGTTTGGCGAAAATCTTTAGTTGCCTGCAAGTAGAACTTGAGGGCACAAACTACATCCAGATTGTGTAGAAGACGTTCCTTCTTTGAAGAAGGATTTGGACACAAGGATGGAACAACAATCTCTTGATTGATATTCCTGTTAGAGACAACCTTAGGTAAGAACCCAGGTTTAGTACGCAGAACTACCTTGTCTGAGTGAAAGATCAGATAAGGAGAATCACAATGTAGGGCTGATAACTCAGAGACTCTTCGAGCCGAGGAAATAGCCATTAAAAATAGAACTTTCCAAGATAACAATTTTATATCAATGGAATGAAGGGGTTCAAACGGAACACCCTGTAAAACGTTAAGAACTAAGTTTAAACTCCATGGCGGAGCAACAGTTTTAAACACAGGCTTGATCCTAGCTAAAGCCTGACAAAAGGCCTGGATGTCTGAATTTTCTGACAGACGCCTGTGTAACAAAATGGACAGAGCTGAGATCTGTCCCTTTAATGAGCTAGCCGATAAACCCTTTTCTAAACCTTCTTGTAGAAAAGACAATATCCTAGGAATCCTAACCTTACTCCAGGAGTAATCTTTGGATTCACACCAGTATAGGTATTTACGCCATATTTTATGGTAAATCTTTCTGGTAACAGGCTTCCTAGCCTGTATCAGGGTATCAATAACCGACTCAGAAAAACCACGTTTTGATAAAATCAAGCGTTCAATTTCCAAGCAGTCAGCTTCAGAGAAGTTAGACTTTGATGTTTGAATGGACCCTGAATCAGAAGGTCCTGTCTTAGAGGTAGAGACCAAGGCGGACAGGATGACATGTCCACTAGATCTGCATACCAAGTCCTGCGCGGCCATGCAGGCGCTATTAGAATCACTGATGCTCTCTCCTGTTTGATCTTGGCAATCAATCGAGGAAGCAGCGGGAAGGGTGGAAACACATAAGCCATCCTGAAGTTCCAAGGTGCTGTCAAAGCATCTATCAGAACCGCTCCCGGATCCCTGGATCTGGATCCGTAGCGAGGAAGTTTGGCGTTCTGGCGAGACGCCATGAGATCTATCTCTGGTTTGCCCCAACGTCGAAGTATTTGGGCAAAGACCTCCGGATGAAGTTCCCACTCCCCCGGATGAAGAGTCTGGCGACTCAAGAAATCCGCCTCCCAGTTCTCCACTCCCGGGATGTGGATTGCTGACAGGTGGCAAGAGTGAGACTCTGCCCAGCGAATTATCTTTGATACTTCTATCATTGCTAGGGAGCTTCTTGTCCCTCCCTGATGGTTGATGTAAGCTACAGTCGTGATGTTGTCCGACTGAAACCTGATGAACCCCCGAGTCTTTAACTGGGGCCAAGCTAGAAGGGCATTGAGAACTGCTCTCAATTCCAGAATGTTTATTGGCAGGAGACTTTCCTCCTGACTCCATAGTCCCTGAGCCTTCAGAGAATTCCAGACAGCGCCCCAACCTAGAAGGCTGGCGTCTGTTGTTACAATTGTCCAGTCCGGCCTGCTGAACGGCATCCCCCTGGACAGATGTGGCCGAGAAAGCCACCATAGAAGAGAGTTTCTGGTCTCTTGATCCAGATTCAGAGTGGGGGACAAATCTGAGTAATCCCCATTCCACTGACTCAGCATGCACAATTGCAGCGGTCTGAGATGTAGGCGTGCAAAGGGTACTATGTCCATTGCTGCTACCATTAAGCCGATCACCTCCATGCATTGAGCTACTGACGGGAGTTGAATGGAATGAAGGACACGGCATGCATTTAGAAGCTTTGTTAATCTGTCTTCTGTCAGATAAATCTTCATTTCTACAGAATCTATAAGAGTCCCCAAGAATGGAACTCTTGTGAGAGGCAAGAGAAAACTCTTCTTTTCGTTCACTTTCCATCCATGCGACCTTAGAAATGCCAGAACTAACTCTGTATGAGACTTGGCAGTTTGAAAGCTTGAAGCTTGTATCAGAATGTCGTCTAGGTACGGAGCTACCGAAATTCCTCGCGGTCTCAGAACCGCTAGAAGGGCACCCAGAACCTTTGTGAAGATTCTTGGAGCCGTAGCCAATCCGAATGGAAGGGCTACAAACTGGTAATGCCTGTCTAAGAAGGCAAACCTTAGATACCGGTAATGATCTTTGTGAATCGGTATGTGAAGGTAAGCATCCTTTAAATCCACTGTGGTCATGTACTGACCCTTTTGGATCATGGGTAAGATTGTCCGAATAGTTTCCATTTTGAACGATGGAACTCTTAGGAATTTGTTTAGGATCTTTAAATCCAAGATTGGCCTGAAAGTTCCCTCTTTTTTGGGAACCACAAACAGGTTTGAGTAAAACCCTTGTCCTTGTTCCGACCGCGGAACCGGATGGATCACTCCCATTAATAATAGATCTTGTACACAGCGTAGAAACGCGTCTTTCTTTATTTGGTTTGTTGACAACCTTGACAGATGAAATCTCCCTCTTGGGGGAGATAATTTGAAGTCTAGAAGGTATCCCTGAGATATGATCTCTAGCGCCCAGGGATCCTGGACATCTCTTGCCCAAGCCTGGGCGAAGAGAGAGAGTCTGCCCCCCACTAGATCCGGTCCCGGATCGGGGGCCCTCGGTTCATGCTGTCTTAGGGGCAGCAGCAGGTTTTCTGGCCTGCTTGCCCTTATTCCAGGACTGGTTAGGTTTCCAGCCTTGTCTGTAACGAGCAACAGCTCCTTCCTGTTTTGGTGCAGTGGAAGTTGATGCTGCACCTGCTTTGAAATTCCGAAAGGGACGAAAATTAGACTGTCTAGCCTTAGCTTTGGCTTTGTCTTGAGGTAGAGCGTGGCCCTTACCTCCTGTAATGTCAGCGATAATTTCTTTCAAACCGGGCCCAAATAAAGTTTGCCCCTTGAAAGGTATATTAAGTAATTTGGACTTAGAAGTTACATCAGCCGACCAGGATTTTAGCCACAGCGCCCTACGTGCCTGAATGGCGAATCCTGAATTCTTAGCCGTAAGTTTGGTTAAATGTACTACGGCCTCCGAAATGAATGAATTAGCTAGTTTAAGGACTCTAAGCCTGTCCGTAATGTCGTCCAGCGTAGCGGAACTAAGGTTCTCTTCCAGAGACTCAATCCAAAATGCTGCCGCAGCCGTAATCGGCGCGATGCATGCAAGGGGTTGCAATATAAAACCTTGTTGAACAAACATTTTCTTAAGGTAACCCTCTAATTTTTTATCCATAGGATCTGAAAAAGCACAGCTATCCTCCACCGGGATAGTGGTGCGCTTAGCTAAAGTAGAAACTGCTCCCTCCACCTTAGGGACCGTTTGCCATAAGTCCCGTGTGGTGGCGTCTATTGGAAACATCTTTCTAAATATTGGAGGGGGTGAGAACGGCACACCGGGTCTATCCCACTCCTTAGTAACAATTTCAGTTAATCTCTTAGGTATAGGAAAAACGTCAGTACTCGCCGGTACCGCAAAGTATTTATCCAACCTACACATTTTCTCTGGTATTGCAACAGTGTTACAATCGTTAAGAGCCGCTAAGACCTCCCCTAGTAATACACGGAGGTTTTCCAATTTAAATTTAAAATTTGAAATATCTGAATCCAATCTGCTTGGATCAGAACCGTCACCTACAGAATGAAGCTCTCCGTCCTCATGCTCTGCAAGCTGTGACGCAGTATCAGACATGGCCCTAGAATTATCAGCGCACTCTGTTCTCACCCCAGAGTGATCACGCTTGCCTCTTAGTTCTGGTAACTTAGCCAAAACTTCAGTCATAACAGTAGCCATATCTTGTAATGTTATATGTAATGGCTGCCCAGATGTACTAGGCGCCATAATATCACGCACCTCCCGGGCGGGAGACGCAGGTACTGACACGTGAGGCGAGTTAGACGGCATAACTCTCCCCTCGCTGTTTGGTGAAATTTGTTCAATTTGTACAGATTGGCTTTTATTTAAAGTAGCATCAATACAGTTAGTACATAAATTTCTATTGGGCTCCACCTTGGCATTGGAACAAATGACACAGGTATCTTCCTCTGAATCAGACATGTTTAACACACTAGCAATAAACATGCAACTTGGTTACAATCTTATTTAACAAAAACGTACTGTGCCTCAAAGAAGCACTAAACGATTAAATGACAGTTGAAATAATGAACTGAAAAAAACAGTTATAGCATCACTCTTTAAAAACAACACAACTTGTTAGCAAAGGTTTGTTCCCATTAGTAAAGTAACACTAATTAAATTTTAAACATAAAAATCACAGAGCAACGTTTTAAAACACAGTCACTACATAAGTCTCACAGCTCTGCTGAGATAATCTACCTCCCTTCAAAGAAGTTTGAAGACCCCTGAGTTCTGTTAGAGATGAACCGGATCATGCAGAAAATACAAGAGTAACTGACTGGAATTTTTTGATGCGTAGCAAAGAGCGCCAAAAACGGCCCCTCCCCCTCACACACAGCAGTGAGAGAGAAACGAAACTGTCATAATCAAAACAAGCAAACTGCCAAGTGGAAAAATAATGCCCAAATATTTATTCACTCAGTACCTCAGAAATGCAAACGATTCTACATTCCAGCAAAAACGTTTAACATGAATTAAATACCTATTAAAAGGTTTAATGTACTTTTACAGAGTAATTCCGGTGAAATACCATCCCCAGAATACTGAAGTGTAGAGTATACATACATGTCATTATAACGGTATGGCAGGATTTTCTCATCAATTCCATTCAGAAAATAAAAACTGCTACATACCTCAATGCAGATTCAACTGCCCGCTGTCCCCTGATCTGAAGCTTTTACCTCCCTCAGATGGCCGAGAAACAGCAATATGATCTTAACTACTCCGGTTAAAATCATAAGAAAAACTCTGGTAGATTCTTCTTCAAACTCTGCCAGAGAAGTAATAACACGCTCCGGTGCTATTGTAAAATAACAAACTTTTGATTGAAGTTATAAAAACTAAGTATAATCACCATAGTCCTCTCACACCTCCTATCTAGTCTTTGGGTGCAAGAGAATGACTGGAGGTGACGTAGGGGGGAGGAGCTATATAGCAACTCTGCTGGGTGAATCCTCTTGCACTTCCTGTAGGGGAGCAGATAATATCCCAGAAGTAATGATGACCCGTGGACTGATCACACATAACAGAAGAAATACATTTTTTTGGATCTCGTATCAGTTTAAAGGGACGTAAAACCCAACATTTTTCTATCATGATTCAGATCTTATGTAGTCATAACACAAATGGTTGTAAAGACTTCTATGGGTGCCCCTTTGTTCAGAAATAGGGGACATGACTGGCTCTGATATGGCTTTTTAGTAATTATAAGGCCGCTAATTGCGGCTGCGCACCACACTTCTTTAATTCCAGACAGTGAACGAATTAATTAGCTGAAAAGGGTAATACGTATTCTAGTGTAAAGATTAACCTCCCACCTGATCCCTCCCAAACTGCTTTCTCCCCCAAATCCCCCACCACTACCTTAGGTACTGGCACTCTACCAGCATGCAGTTTGTTTGTTTTTTTCTTGCAGTTCAGGGATCCTCGTCAACCCTCCCTGATCCCTCTCAAACAGCCCTCTAACTCTCCCTCCTCCCACTAATGGTGATCATCTTAGGTCCTGGCAGTTATCTGCCAGTACCCAGTTTTTAGGGGTTTTCTATTTATTTCCTGTAGTGTAGGGGTCCCCCCACCTCCCGCCTCCCTGCGATTATATAGAGTCCCCCACTGATTCCCAATTTTTATGCAGTGTAACGTCCCATCAAAAAAAAGTTATGTCCCTATAACCTAAAATAGCAAACTAAGCAAGGACATATAGAAGCATTTGTATTCAAAACAAGTCTTCTCTTAAGAGGTTTCTTTTCACATGTATTCTAAAAAATGGTTTTAATTATTTTAAGAGGAAAAGCATGGGTAAAGGCATAATCATGGTTTTAAAGTGCAGAGTAAGCAGTTGCTACAAACAAAAAAAAAAAAGAAAGAAACACAATTAGACATTATGTTCCATTTCGATAGCAGTGGCTACTAACCCCAAACAAAGCTACCCAGTTTATTAAAGTAATTTGTTATATACATACATAGCATTTCAGCAATTAAACACTACTTTGCAAAATGTATAAAACAATTTATAACCATGTACAACTGTTTTGTCAGCAAAACTGCAGGGTTTCTCTATTTCAAAGCTGTCCAAGGATACACTTCCTGAAACCACTGCAGTAAGGTTTACCCAGTTTCCTTTGCAGCATCCAGTAGATTTGATTGTTTCGCTATTATTCATATAAAGGGCATAACACACTTTGTAATTGCAAGCCTTTTCTGTAATATTTTAACGTATTTGCAGAGTGTGATTAAAAAATATATATATATATATTAACACAATGTTCATTGCAATTGTTTTCAATAGCCAAACTATGTCAGGCTAGCATCTGTTAGACACATTCTGTTAGATAAATGTGTATTGTTTTACATCGTACCTCTGCGGAGACCAGCTAAAGACAGGTATGCAGCAGGTTTAGGTTTGCCAAGTCTAAGGGGTAGATTTAACAACGGCCAAATGGCCCTTAGGCTCGCCAGAAACCGCAGCTATGAAGCTGCTCCATAACTTGTCTGCTGCCTCTGAGGCTGCGGTCTGCAATTCTTTTGTGCAATGATAAATGCCGACAGCGTATCATGTCGGACAGACATTCAGTTCTATGAATTGGAAAACCCACAATTAAACTCAATTTAAAGAAAAGAAGAAATAAAAAAAAAAAAGTTGTAAAGGAAGAAGAATATTACAACTTTTATTTTTAAGCATTACTTTTATTATGTAGCAGTTTAAGTAATAAATGTTAAAGTGATGGTAAATGCAAGGATTTACCAATGGAACAAATAAAAGGGGATTTTCAGTCATGGGGGTATATTTATTATAGTGTGGACACACAATAAGATGTAGCGTATCATGTCCGCCACATATCGATAAATGGCATTTATCACTGCACCAGCAGCTCTTGTGAACTGCTGGTGCAATACCGCCCCCTGCAGATTCGCAGCCAATCGGCCACTGGCAGGGGGTGTCAATCAACCCGATCGTATTAGATTGGGTTGATTTCTGTCCGCCACCTCAGAGCAGGCGGACAGGTTAGGGAGCAGCGGTTTTTAGACCGCTGCTTCATAACTTCGGTTTCCAGCGAGCCTGAAGGGCATACAGAGCTTGATAAATTGACCCAATGAAGTATAAAATACTTCATGCGGAAAGCTCATTTCTTTGCAGCGTTCGCCGCAATGAGCTGCTAAGGCAGCCCACGGCAGACCGCTATTTGGCTGAGAGGCAACGTTTTCACCTCTTAGCCGATAGCCGTGTGGGAAATCAGGCGCCGCAGCCCACAGCAGAACGATATTTGGCTGAGAGGTGACGTTTCCACCTCTTAGCCAATAGCCATGCGGGAAATTAAGCTTGGTGCCAGATTTCCCGCACGGCTATTGGCTACGAGGTGGAAACGTCACCTCTCAGCCAAATAGCATTCTGCAGTGGGCTGCCTTAGCAGCTTAGTGCGTCGAACGCTCCAAACAAATAAAGGAGCTTTCAGCATTAAGTATTTTATACTTCATGACTGAAAGTCCCATTTATTTTTTCCAATTGTAAATTCTTGCGTTTCACAAATGCTAATCATTTTAACTTTTGTTTTTATTATTAGAGCATCAGTTACCTAATTAATTTTGAGGAACTGCTTGTTCCAAAGCATAAGCAAAAGTAATTTGGTGGCCATATTGTAGCAGTAAAAAGCATTTTCCTTTATTCAGTATGGCTGCCAAATGTATTACACATTTAATTTATACAATAAGTATGTTCCCCTCAATCATAAAGGTACCCAAATAAATAGTGTCCTGTAGTTTTCCCCAACTCTAAGGAGCTACACAGTCAAAAAACATATGAGGCACATTAGCTGAAAGGTTTTGTACACTAGAGAACTTAAAGAAAAATAGATTGCCTAGGATGCAAGTGATCGCATATACATTTATAACAGAGAGCAACACATTGCATCTGTTTTAGAGAGGCAGAGGCATTTCTGCACAGTTTTACTAAGAAGGAGTTGCTACATTAGATGTGATATTGGGGACAAGAGATTATAGGATTGCTGTCCCAGTGGCACATTTAGTTGTATAGAGGTTTTTATGGAAAAATCTCAGGAAAATGTTCGTCCCTAGATGGGTGTTTGTAGAGAATGCTTCTAAAAAGAAAATAATAATGGAAGAAGAGCCCAAGTCATAGAGCATTAACTGCAATAAGTCAATAGTAGAACACTAAGTCTTACGCACTTCCAGAAATCTGTTCAGACAGATCCGATGATTGCCGTTCCACTGCTTCAGCATGCGCAGTTGCAACAGACTGAGGTGAAACCTGGCAAAGGAAATTATGTCCATGCTGGACACCATGAGACCAATCACCTCCATACCCCGAGTCACAGATGGCCTTAAGGAGGTCTGGAGGGCAAGACATGTTGAAGCTAGCCTGCAACGTCTATGGTCTGTTAGAAATATTCCCATGTCTATGGAGACTATTATAGTACCCGAGAATTCTACCCTGGTACTTGATACAAGAGAACTCTCTCTAGATTTATCTTCCATCCATGGAAATGAAGAAGACAGAGGAGAGATTCCCAATGGTCCACTCTCCGGGTCAACTACTTGGAAGGCAGCTATGCTCACCACTATATGACGAAAGGCAAAGAATGACTGGGGGATGAGGGGAGTGTGGGAGGTATTTAAGCCTTTGACTGGGGTGTCTTTGCCTCCACATGGTGGCCAGGTTCTTAATTCCCACAAGTAATGAATGAAGCAGCGGACTCTCCTCCCATTAAGATGGAAAGAAGTTTGCAGCACACACGAACAGTCGCATACTCACACTGCTCTGGTTGCCACTTTTCAAAATTTGGCTCCAGGTGCCATTTATACTTGAATTAAGCCTTTAGAAATCCTTTGAAAGCTTCTTTGCTGCTTATTCTGCATCCGGTGCCTGAAAAATGTAGCCGCTAGTGAGGCAGCTTCAAGACAAGACCGGAGGCCTGTGCGGACATCCTATAAGCGCCGGACATTTTTTCCATCTTCGTGACTGGGAAGTTAAGTAGATTCCTCTAAACTGCAACTCCTATTCAAGGTTGTGGCCTTCAACTTGACACCCGCCCCGGGCAGGAAGCCCTAGAGGTCCTGTCGTTACGCAGCAGTGCTATCTTGCCTGTCAATGCAGAGTACTAAGAAACTATACACAGCATTTCTGCCTACTTCTTAAAATGTGTTCCACCTGAGATCCCACATGGATATAATATGTGAAAATCGTTCCCTGCTGAATAAGTACTCGTAAGCCTTTGAAACCATATTGAAAATTGCATTTAATAAGTCACCTTCTGTAGCTACTACCACAAACACTTTCACTGACCTTGCTAGCGGCACATAAGATGAAGCTGTCGACCTGGTACCCCAGAGTAAGCCGCCTCACTCCACGAGTGATTGCCTGACTTGACCGACAAACCATATACTTATCTCAACGGATTTGGTGTTGCATATCAACGGAACAATGATACTCTTAAACAAGGAGCAAGAGTCTAAAGATCTAATAGGAAGCCCGGAAGATAAGGACATTAAAAAAAACACACAAAAAAAACCCACTAATGGTGATCTTTTCTCCTGTTCTGCTTCTAGGTGGGGAACTTTGGAGGTTTAGACATACTCGACATTTATTGTCACACCTTATTGATTGAAAGCTGCTCCTCTTATCAATTTGAGAACTGGTATGAGGTAAGAGAACAACAATTTATGCCTGATAGGCTACAATAGCCGTTTAAAAAAAAAAAAAGAAGAAGAAGGAGGGACATAAAATGTCACAAGATCAAATGGGATATGTGACCGTAATTCCATATTGTACGCTCCCTACACATTTATTGCTGTAGTATTGCTTTATAGGTTTAGAATTACTTGTTCTTGAACAGCCTTATATTATTTTGAAAGGTTGCCTCATTAATATGACTGACAATCTCATAGCTTTAACCGAATCGCAAGGATATTACTCCTTTACCCCTATGTTTAGTGTTGCTTCCCTGTCAGTGGCGGGGACTAGGAAGCCTTAATAACTCTTCAACGTTTTACAACACAGATATCAAGAAAAGACTTTCAGTTTATAAATATATATTTTAGACAAATACTATCCTAATTGAGGTCTTAACATTTTATTTTGTACAACCTATCCCTCCTGAAACTGCTTTTCACCATCTTAGAAACAAGTGTAACGTTTTTCTTTGATAATAGATATTTGCAGCGGGGTGCTGAACCTAATTTATTAGGTTTTTAATGTAGTTGTATTCATTTTCTTGTACTCAAAAAAGGTATTTCCCTGTTATGTTTTGTTTTTTCTTTTCCGCATATCATAGCTGTATACTAAGGCCGCAGAGATTTTTGTCAATGTGGGAATCTTCATTTCAAAAAGCAGAAAAAGAGTTTAAAGGGACATTCAAGTCAAAATTAAACTTTCTTAATTCAGATAGAGCAACTTTCCAATTTACTTCCATTAACAAAATGTGCACAGTCTTTTTATATTTACACTTTTTAAGTCACCAGCTCCTACTGAGCATGTGCAAGAGTTCACAGAATATATGTATATGCATTTGTGATTGGCTGATGGGGAGTGGAAATAGACAAAAAATATAAACTCATTTGAAGTTGAGAGAAAGTGCTATTGTACTGTTTTTATTTCATGCATTTGTTGATTATGCAAAGCTACTGTATTGACTGGTCCTTTAAATCTAGCTAAATGTAAAAAAATAAAAATGAGATTTACGATAAGAGAAACGACAGGTCCCCTTTATTTTATTGTACTTCCTGTACTCTCAGTAACCCAATAGTTTGTTGAGGTCCAAAAGTGGCCTTATGAGTAATTAAGGAATTTTCAGAGCAAATGGCATATATTTTTGTTTTTTCATATATAAATTTTTATTTTCTTTAAGAAAGATTATATTGTGAATTGTCTTTTGAACTTTTTTTTTATCTCTTGTTAATCTAAATGGAAACTTTAGTATGTTATTGTAGAGCATCTGATTATTCTCTGCATTGCAATTATCTTGTCACTCCTGTTATTTCTAAGCCTTGCAATAAACCTAAGTAAAAAAAAAAAATCACAAACAGCCAAAGTGTGCCAAATGGATTGCTGAGAAACACACAGTAATAAAAACCTATAAATATACCAGTATTACTAAGAGCTTATTATTTGTGGTAATTGGCCTTTCTGAGGTCTGGTATGTCCTAGACCTGGCTTGGTACAGTTAGAGACTTTAGACCATATGTGGCAGTTTCATAGCCTGATGCAGCAAGTACATTCTAACTAGAGCGTGTGTACTTCCACCACTGGAGTTCAACCACTGATATATTAAATTAGAAGGGTTTACAGGACTTTTTTTTTTTTTTCTTTTCAAAATTGGACATTGGCTGTACTAATGTCCTGTGATAAGTGGGTTTAAGTTCTCAAGTATATATGCATACTTTTTAAAGACACATGAAACCCAAAAAGTTTCCCCCCCCCCCCCCATTATTCAGACAATTAAAAAAAAAAAAAAAGTTTCCAATTTACTTCTGTTATCAAATTAGCTTTGTTCTCATGTTTTTCTTTGTTGAAGAGATACCTAGGTAGGAGTAGGTAGTGTGCACATGTCTGGAACACTACACTGCTGCCATGCAACACATGTGCACACTCCTGAATTTGCATCCCTGCTTTTCCGCAAAGGATACCAAGAAAACTTGATAACCAAAGTAAATAGGAAAATTGTTGTTTTATTTGAATCATGAAAGAAAAAAAAAAAGAAAAAATAGACTTATTTGCATTTTAAAACACAAAAAAAACAAACCAAAGAAAAAGGCAGAGAGAATGTGAATTACAGGCCGGGAAAAAAAGTAAAATTTTGATAATTTTTTCTTTTTAAATATTAAATTAGAAAATTTGGATTTCAGAATACCGGCTTTGGGGATTAGTACCTGTACTTGCATGTCAGTTTGCCATATCCTGGGAGTCAGGGAGCTATAGCTATTAAAAAGACTGAAAAATGCAAAAAAAAAAAAAACAACATGCCGTTATGTTAGAAAATGTATTGCCCTATCGCTTGCCAATAACTATATGTTTAATGGAAATGCAGCAATTCACTACTGGGACCTAGTAAACACATCTGGTGAGCCAATAACAAGAAGCATATGTGCCTAGCCACCAATCACCAGCTAGCTCCCAGTGCTGCTTCTAAGCCTACCTAAATATGTTTTTCACTAAAGCATACCAACCAAGAGAACAAAGTCAATTTTGACTTTCATATCCATTTATGATCCCTAAACAACTGTACTGTATGTTATCATCACAGGGAAGATTTTTCAGATTTCCTTACTCATCTTATTGTACGCTTGCAAGAGCACTATTGCTAATGACTACTGGCAGCGACTCCAGAGTATGCCTGCACACTGCGAACATTTTGCCAAATTCATTATTAAATGTCACCCAACATATTGCATTACACTATGCAGCAGTGGAGGAGCAGACAGCTTTTCCCTGCTAACTCAATAATACATTATTCTCATCATTCTAGAAAGAAGAAAAACACAAAAACAAATGAAATTCTGCCACTCGTATAGTGTGTTCATTATTGCACATCATTCAGTTTTAAATAAGTACTTGGGTTTGATACAAAGTAATGTTGTTCTAAGATTGTTAAATAATAAAATTCTCAGGGATCTTTAGGTGTACACATTTTAAAAAGGGACATGAAATTTATAATTAAACTTTCACGGTTCAGACAGAACATGCAATTTTAAGACTTTAAATTCAGTTATAGTATCAATATGACTGTTTCTTGGCATCTTTTGCTGAAAAGCATATGTATGTATCTTCTGCAGCAGCAGTGTACTAGAAGCTAAATGTTTATCGGTGGCTGCACACATTCGTCTTGTCATTAGCTCACCTGAAGTGCTCAGCTAGCTCCCAGTAGAAGTTTTGATCTAGCATATTAGAACATTTTCTTATTGTGCCTTTACGTTCCTTTAAGCTATTAGACCAGGGGTGTCAAACCTATGACACAAGCCAAGATCACAGTACAAATCTATTAGAAAAATGCCAGCAGCTGTTAAAATTGTATTTTATTGAACTCATTAAAATCCAGTAAATAGTAACAAAATAAAAGCAACAAGGCTTAGCTTAGTTCAGGGGTTTTCATAGTCTTGAAGCGGTGGGCCTCCCCTCTGGCAAAATTTACAAGACAGTGCTCAACCAAAGGAATGCTTCACTCCCATTTAAGTTTGCACTTTGTTACTCCTGCGTTAAATGCAAGTTACTGATGAAGACAACAGATACAATTTAGTCTCTGAGCAATTTTGACCTCAGTGTTTTTCATCAAACACAAAATGGTCAAGTGTCATTGTGGGCTCTTAAAAACGGTCAGCTGCTGCTTGCCGTTTGTATAGTACAGTGTAAAGTGTCACTGATCCTGAGCTTCTCCTTATATGTTCTAGGGCCCCCCTGAGGAGGCCCAACTCACATTTTGAAAACAACTGGCTTAGTTGAAGTAGTTGAAAATCAACCTTTACAAGATTATCGTCAATTTATTTTCCACTAGTGGGAAAGCCTGCCCAGAGGTCAGTCTATTGTGGTGATGGAACCAACCTGACATTTTCGGAACCCACCTGGATGCAGCTTACGTTGCCATCTAGGTGTATTCCGAAAAAAGCTCTCTCCCCCCTCCCCTCTCTTTTGCTCTCTCCCCGTCCTTTTTATTTTTATTTTATTATGGCACTCCCACTGCCTCCCCTTCCCTGCTGAGCCGCCACCAGGCCACACCTCCCGCCGGCACCAGCAGAAGATCGTTACAGACTGTGAGACACACAGTGTCACCGTCTAATGATCAGTCATCTGGCTTCATATGGAGACGGAGCACAGATTGCGCTCCGGCTCCATATGGGACACATGCCTGAAGCTTCATGAGCTCCAGCTTTCATCTGTTATGATACATATTAAGCGGTTTATAACCCACTCTCCCAGAGCTCCAGAAAATGCGACTACACAGAGCCGCTGCTTGGACATGCCCCCCTTCTCAACATGGATTCTAACTTTTTATCTATGGGCTCTTTGAACAACGAACTATCCTTGAGGGGAATAGCCGTACGCTTAGCGAGCGTGGAGATAGCTCCATCCACCTTAGGAAAGGCCCCCCATAGCTCAAGCTGAGAGTCCGGAATAAGGAATAGCTTTTTAAAAGCGGTAGAGGGAGAAAAGGACGAGCCCAGTTTCTCCCACTCATTCTTAATAATCGTAGCCATCTTCACGGGAACTGGGAAGGTCTGAGGCACCACCCTGTCCTCGTAAACCCTATCGAGCTTAGGGATCAAAGGTTCTTCCGGAAGTTTCAGTTCCGGAACTGCCAACGTAGCAAGCACTTCTTTCAGTAAAAAGTGCAAATGCTCCATCTTAAACTTAAAATCTGGCTCCTCAGTAGCCGGAGGTCTAGAAGACGCACATTCCGTCCCAGAGAGAGCACCCTCCGACGAGTCGGAGGCGTCCTCCTCATCGGATAATCTCTCAGAGACATCCAACGGAGTAGATTACCCCTGGGACGTAAGGATATGTCTTACCCTTCGCTTGCGCTTCGCAGGGCCTGGTAGGGCATGGAAGGCCGCATAAACCGCCTTTTGCTGCTGGGCAGCGAAATATGGCAGCCACGAGGCCCCTCCCGCAGGAGGATTAGTAGGGCCTTGGGGAGCCAACATGTGTAATCGGAGATGAAAGTTGGGAATGCATCTCACGGGACGGAGAACCCACAAAGGTGGATGGCTCATTAGTACTAAATATCTTATTCTTTCTAGATATTGCAATCTTATCAAAGCATGTGGAACACAGTTGAGCAGGCGGATCAATCTGTACTTCCTCACAATAAACACAGGTATTAGATTTAATTAAAGAGGGAGTATCCTCTAACATATGAGAATCCTCCATAGCTTGAACCTTTAATATCGACTGTGATAGACTAAATGGCACCTTTATACATCAATGGCCGGGGCACTTACTACCTCCTATGACCCGGACAAAGGAGAAACCGTTACGTCTCCCGCAAATGCCGATCTGGAAAGAGGAAGTTGAAGAGGCCACACCCGGTCACATGGAGTGCCATGCATGACCACCCCTGCACTATAGAGAAAATGCGCCAAAAGATGATGCGCTGATCTTCACTGGACTGTTCACACATTGCTAGAGCCTCATCTCACGCATGACGTAGCATTAACACAATAAAGATATTATGCATCCACCCCTGTTCAATAATCCCCTTTCCAGGGATATTAACCCTTGATTCTATACAGATAAAAGGAGACACACTGTGACCCTGTCTTCTTGCGTTATATGTGTATAAATGAAATGATCTTACCTAGGGATGCACCGAAATGAAAATTCTGGACCGAAACCGATACCGAAAATTCAGGATGCCCCTGGCCGAAAACCGAAACGAAACCGAAATTGTTTTTTTTCTTTTTTAACTACAGTGTGTGTGTGTGTAGCTGAGAAAGCTTGTAGGCGGGAAAGCTCCAACAAATGGACGTGGTCACTTGTACCGTAGGGCGTGATCTGCAGTGAAACTGGAGCTCTATAAGGGAGAGTGTGGTTATAGCCAGACAACAATACGAGGGGGACATGTGTTTTTGTGTGTAGTTATCCGTGCAATGGGCGTGGCTGCACCTGATCGTATCTCCGCCTGGTTCGGGTCTCACACTGACCCGTCAGATTATATGTCCGGAGCCCCAAATATAGTCTGCCTGTCACCTATCACCAGGACCACCATTTTGGTTCTCTTTGGGCCGAAATTGGAATTGCACATTTTCGGCGGCCCAAATTTTGGTGCATCGCTAGTATTATTCTTTATTTAGTTCTGTGTAACAGAATCAGATTTAACCGTTTTTGTTTTGTTACCAATTATCAAAATAAAGTATATTCCTAGAAAACTATTATTATATGCAAAACAGTAAATCAAGTAATGAACTTAAACAGCAGCTCTAGGCTGGCATTAAATTTGAAATATTCTACACAATAATTTTACCGAAAATAAAAGGCAAAAAAAACGAAAACCGAAATAACAAAAAATGCCATTTTCGGCCGAAACTTTCTGCGGCCGAAATTTCGGTGCATCCCTAATCTTACCAGAATCTATGCCATGGAACAGGAACACGGCCCTTCAAGTGTGACAGTTTAGTAGCTTCGCTCCTGACATGGATTTTAGTGAATAAAGGCAGGCAGTGAAACTCGTCACTGATTGCCGAGGAGCGGTTTCATCCATGCTCTCACAGGATTACTTAAAACTCCAGTCCCATTTCGAAAAGTACTACCCTCCTTTAAGAGACTACTCCAAATCTTCTGACACTTCTCTGCCAACCTCCTGTGACGAAAGGCAAAGAATGACTGGGGGATGAGGAGAGTGGGGGGGGGGGGTATTTAAGCCTTTGGCTGGGGTGTCTTTGCCTCCTCCTGGTGGCCAGGTTCTCATTTCCCACAAGTAATGAATGAAGCAGTGGAGTGTCCTCCCATTAAGATGGAAAACATTAATTCTCTAGGACTCCAACGTTCTTTTACACACAGTACCCTGCCTCCTGCCTAAGATATCCTGATTCTCAGGAATAAAATGTCCCTCAATATGGTGAAGCATACAAAAGGTTGTAGTGGCAGGGCTTTCTACTAGAAATTAAAATGACACTTACCTGCACCCTTGACTGCCCGGAAGGACGACTGCTCCCCTGGCATGAGAGGAAGCCGCTCCTCACAGAGACCTGTGGATAGAAGAAGGAACAGAGTAAGCCTACTCTGGCATTCTATTTGAGGGCAGCAATCTGTCAGGAAACACAGTGAGGCCCACCCCACAAGTTCCTAACTGCTTGAAAGCTACCACAGCATTATTGAAGAGACTAATGTGGAGTACAGCTAAACCGAGCCCGTCAGGGAAGATCAAAGCAAACCTGCTCAGGCTTCCAAAATAACAAAATATTGATAGAAGAATTCTTACAGACACCTAAACTTCCCCTCCTTGCACTGAAGGCAAAGAGAATGACTGGGGGTTGTGGGAAGGGAAGTGATACTTAACAGCTTTGCTGTGGTGCTCTTTGCCTCCTCCTGCTGGCCAGGAGTGATATTCGCAACAGTAATTGATGATTCTGTGGACTCACTGTGTCTTAAGAAAGAAACTATATTAATAACAGTGTTATGCAAAACTGGGGAATGGTTAATAAAGGGATTATCTATCTTTTTAAACAATAAAAAGGGATATAAATGTCAATATTCTAAATTACTTGAATGTGATGTGGCATAACTTGAAAAAGCTGACAATATAACCTGAAAATCTATATCAAAAAAGATATTTCACCTTAAAATTTCTTCAGCTCACAATAGTGCTATGTGATACAGAGCTACTTTTGCTACTGTCATCTGCATGGTAAATAAAAAAAACAGCCAATCAGCTTCATCAGTGGTGAGTTCACACTGTGGTATACTGTGATCTCATGTTTCACTGAAACTTGTAAAGATGTCATAATCTGCATTAAAACTGAGGAGGGAAATAAAAGGGACTGTGCCTGCAAATGCCAGAAGCATGCTCCCTTTGAGAATAAGCTGACTGTTTGCTTAAAGGGACAGTACACTGTAAAATAGTTTTTCCATTAATGTATTTTAAATGACTTGTTATACCAACTGCAGAGTATAAAATATTTGAGAAATTCCATTTTCATGTTTATTTGTGTATATGAAGTAGCCGATTTTGTGCTTTGAAACCACACCCTATTACAATGGGTTGAACTTAAAGGTGATATCAGATCTCATTATGTTCTAAGTTTGTGTAAACAGACTTGCTTCCTTATCTTTTATTTGTCTGGAACACCAAAGCTCAATACATAGAGAAAACAATGGAAAATGATAATTTTATTACTTAACTATCCTGCATCCCACTGAGAGTGTAATCTCTTCTGCTGGCTGTGTATACTTAGGCTATTCAATAGCCTATACTCCAGTATTAATTTGTTCAGTGAAGGTGGTGATGCCAAAGGCTAAATCAGCTTTTTCAAATGCTGAAATAGGAGTAAAGGAGCTACTTGTAACTAATTTAATACACTCTAGCAGGTTAAAAGGATCATTGGGAATAATTTAAAGGAGAGACTTTTTTTTTTTTAAATATTTTTTATTAAGGGTAATGAAATATACAACATACAGGTTACTCAGTGAAACTGATACATATACAGTAATCAACATATCCGTCTCTAGGCATAATAAACCCATTCGGGAGCAACCTCTCAGCTACCCTCTCTTTTTGTCCCCTCCAGGATTGCTCAGGCCACTTTTGTACCTTCAAATACACCATAAGTTAACTGAGGGGTTTTTCACTCTATAGACCACTTTTGGGCCTATATTTAATACACAAACACATTAATGAGTGAGGGGGCGGTGTAGAAAAGATATTACCGAGTTATTGCCACACTGAATAAAGCGGCGGTGCATTGTACTAGGACTCAGAGGGGGGTAAAGGGGAAGACTTCTTCTCTAGTAAAGTGAGTCGGAGTTCAAAAGAAATGACAACATATAAATAACTAACTAGGTAGATAGCAAAAAAGTTCACACTCATTGCATTAGGATGCACATATTTCTCAAGTCTATAAGTCAGTTAAAGCGTTAAGAGGAAGTTCGCTGATTAGTGATCTTATATTAGCTGAGCAAATCACCAAGCTTTGTAGCGTACATGACAATCATCCTCAACAAGATATAAATGCCTCATGCTGTTCTATGGATAAATAACATTAACATAGCAATTATTAAGGCCTCTAAACAATAACAAATATCAGGGGTAAAAGTAACACACATTGTTAGGCGCTGAAGCAGGTACACAATTATCATTAGATCATTAGATCTCCACCAGCCCTAGACATACCCTATGTAGCAGAGGGGATCAGTCCCGCAAATTGAGGGGAAAGCTTACACGCTGCTGCAATAGGCGTCTCCTCATGGTTTGGCACAAATTAATTTGATTGCATTGGATGTCCCCTACTGCTATCTTTATATAAAATGTGTGGGCGTGATATAGTAAAACAAATATACACCTATTGGCAATTCTCTTTCAACTATACAGTGGGATTCAGTACTAAAACCTAACATACATTTAATATTGAGCTGTGGGGAGTTTACACTCGTATGATCTGCAATACATTTGTATTTCCCCTCCTATATTTTAATGTCTAGGACCAGGACCCACCTCCTTAGTAGTGTATTTCACGACTAGACATTGCCGTCTAATAACAAACAGATAGTTAGATCCTTCATTAAATGCTTAGTGCTTAGAAAATATGTGGTTTTCCATTAATCCTAACAGACAGATATGGTGCATTAACATTATATGGCTATGTACATATGCCTAGTTGTGTAAGGTAAAAGCAGAAGTGAGGTACCGCCCTGGAAAAAACAGCACACAATAATAAAGGATGGTAACTGGATCTAAATGTATAACTATGTCCACAGAGCAAATAACACCCCTCTATGAGGTAATATAGACTGGGAAAATTAGAAAGTTATATTCTCAACGTCCCCTTCAGAGATTTGCATACATGCGCCCCCAGTCCTACATCTTTAATAGTGCCTTTAGGGAAAGCCTCAGGCCCAAAGGCCGTCATTCCTGTTCTTTAATATCCAGGGTATATTTTAAACAGGACCATTATTCAGCCACTGGGCAGAGCATACAAATTGGAATAGTTGCAGACTCAACCTAACCCCAACTAATTTCTACAGTAATAAATAAACAAAACTCTTAGTGACATAATAACATGTGCAAACTGTAGGTAGTGTAGTAATACAAGTTAATCTAGCATGGGTGTCGTGGATTAGTCTAAGCTCACATCAACAGTCATTCAGAGGCCCATAGGTCCTGCCTGCAGCGTCCGATCAGCCTGTCTGCATGCGGGAAAAGCTATCTGCCTCCAGGCAAGGCCAAACAATGCAGAGATCACTAGGGGAATATAGGTAAGGAGACCAGTACATCCGAGGTCTCAGGCAGCGTTCCCCGCCGAGAGGCCACCAGAAGCTCATAAGTGTAGTGACCGGGGGAAGTGTGTTTAATAAGTTGTGAGCGCTGCAGAGTTCCACCATTCCCTTCTCCGTGTGCGAGTGATCAGGTTTAATTTCCTCCCAATTACAATGATCACCTGGGGCTGCAGAGGATGGATAAGTGTCCACTCTGGAGAGCACCCCCGTCAATACCAGCAGAGTAGGGCGCGTCTGGGGATTAGTAGGCGATGCGATACACTGAGCCACTCTTACTCCGCCATCTTCCTCCGTGTTTGTATTGTAGTGCGTTCGCGCCTCTTGCATTGTGACCAGGAAGGTGTCGAGTCTCTCACACAGCCGCCTCCCATGGTCTTCCAGCAGTTTTCTAATATCGGTGTACAGCATTTGGGTCTCCATGCCGGGCTGTGGCACACAATCCCCCAAGATGGCGCCTCAGAATGTGGCAGACATCTCCGCTTCCACTTGTCAGGTTAATACTAAGCAAGCAGTCCTCAGATTATGCTCAGTCGTCTTCTTACACTGTTGCCCGTTAGACACAACACTTGTGTTCGGGATTTATATGCTTAATAGGGCTATTTTATTAACTGCATACCCGGAGCTCTCAGACTATGCGGCCATCTTGGTTGCTGGGCTACTCCGCCCCCCGGAGAGACATTTTTTGAGTGAACTGTCCCTTTAACCCCTTAATGACCACAGCACTTTTCCATTTTCTGTCCGTTTGGGACCAAGGCTAGTTTTACATTTTTGTGGTGTTTGTGTTTAGATGTAATTTTCCTCTTGCTCATTTACTGTACCCACACATATTATATACCGTTTTTCTCGCCATTAAATGGACTTTCCAAAGATACCATTATTTTCATCATATCTTATAATTTATTATAAATTTTTTTATAAAATATGAGAAAAAAAAATAGAAAAAACACACTTTTTCTAACTTTGACCCCCAAAATCTGTTACACATCTACAATCACCAAAAAACACCCATGCTAAATATTTTCTAAATTTTGTCCTGAGTTTAGAAATACCCAATGTTTACATGTTCTTTGCTTTTTTTTGCAAGTTATAGGGCCATAAATACAAGTAGCACTTTGCTATTTCCAAACCATTTTATTCAAGATTAGCGCTAGTTACATTGGGACACTGATATCTTTCAGGAATCCCTGAATATCCCTTGACATGTATATATATTTTTTTAGAAGACATCCCAAAGTATTGATCTAGGCCAATTTTGGTATATTTCATGCCACCATTTCACCGCCAAATGCGATCAAATACAAAAAATAGTTCACTTTTTCACAAACTTTCGGTTTCTCACTGAAATTATTTACAAACAGCTTGTGCAATTATGGCATAAATGGTTGTAAATTTTTCTCTGAGATCCCCTTTGTTCAGAAATAGCAGACATATATGGCTTTGGCATTGCTTTTTGGTAATTAGAAGGCCGCTAAATGCCGCTGCGCACCACACGTGTATTATGCCCAGTAGTGCAGGGGTTAATTAGGGAGCTTGTAGGGTTAATTTTAGCTTTAGTGTAGTGAAGCAGACAACCCAAAGTATTGATCTAGGCCCATTTTGGTATATTGCATGCCACCATTTTACCGCTAAATGCGATCAAATTAAAAAAAACTTTGAATTTTTCACAATTTTAGGTTTCTCACTGAAATGATTTACAAATAGCTTGTGCAATTATGGCACAAATGGTTGTAAATGCTTCTCTGGGATCCCCTTTGTTCAGAAATAGCAGACATATGACTTTGGCGTTGCTTTCTGGTAATTAGAAGGCCGCTAAATGCTGCTGCGCATCACACGTGTATTATGGCTAGCAGTGAAGGGGTTAATTAGGTAGTTTGTAGGGAGCTTGCAGGGTTAATTTTAGCTTTAGTGTAGAGATCAGCCTCCCACCTGACACATCAGACCCCCTGATCCCTCCCAAACAGCTCCCTTCCCTCCCCCACCCCACAATTGTCTCCGCCATCTTAAGTACTGGCAGAAAGTCTGCCAGTACTAAAATAAAAGGTTTTTTTATTTAAATTTTTTATTTTTTTTTAAAGCATATTTACATATGCTGGGGGTTTAGCATCCCCCCCCTTAGCCACCAACCTCCCTGATCCCCCCCCAAACAGCTCTCTAATCCTCCCCATCTGCCTTATTGGGGGCCATCTTGGGTACTGGCAGCTGTCTGCCAGTACCCATTTTGCAAAATAAAAAGGTTTTTTTTTGTTTTTATTTTTAGTTTCTGTAGTGTAGCTTCCCCCCCCCCCACAGACCAACCCCCACCACCTGCCTGATCTTTTTATTTCCAACTTTATTTCCCCTTTTTTGTAAATTTTACTGCTACTTTTTCTGTAGTGCAGCGGTTCCCACCCGCTCCCTCCCAGTGCACGCGTCCGCCCCCACCCTCCCGTGCATGCGCGCGCGCCCCCCTCAGCATCATCCAGGGCCATCGATGGCCGCCACCCGCCTCCCACACCGGCTCCTATCCACCCACAAACCTAGCCGTTAATGTCTGGTGCAGAGAGGGCCACAGAGTGTCTCTCTCTGCATCGGATGGCTACAAATGGTTATTGCAGGATGCCTCGATATCGAGGCATCACTGCAATAACCGGAAAGCAGCTGGAAGCGAGCAGGATCGCTTCCAGCTGCTTTCCACACCGAGGACGTGCAGGGTACGTCCTCAGGCGTTAACTGCCTTTTTTTTGAGGACGTACCCTGCACGTCCTCGGTCGTTAAGGGGTTAAAGGAACACTAAACTCAATTTTTTTTGTTTCATGATTCAGATAGAGCATGCAATTTTAAGCAACTTTCTAATTTACTCCCATTATCAATTTTTCTTCGTTCTCTTGCTATTTTTATTTATAAAAGCAGGAATGTGATGCATAGGAGCCATCTCATTTTTGGTTGAGAACCTGGGTTATGCTTGCTTATTGGTGAGTAAATGTAAGCCTCCAATAATCAAGCGCTATCCATGGTGCTGAACCTAAAATGGGCTGGCTGCTAAGATTTACAATCCTGCTTTTTAAATAAAGATTGCAAGAGAACAAAGAAAAATTGATAATAGGAGTAAATTAGAAAGTTGCTTAAAATTCCATGCTCTATCTGAATTCATGAAAGAAAAAAATTGGGTTCAGTGTCCCTTTAAAGTCTCTGTACAATTGGATGTGGTTACTGAGGAAATGCTGAGGTAAAATGTCTTGAAAGCTGTTTATGAGATATATTTAGTCCGCTTTTTACAGATATGCTGCATCACTTTCAAGTGATTCAACATTTGTGTATAATATCCCTATAAACTTACTGGCCTAGAGTAATTGTGTGTTCTTTGAAGGTACACTAACTTTTGTTCCTTTTGTTCTGCAGCACAGGCTTCCTTCCTGCTGTGATAAATCTAAAAGGAAAAATATTTTTGGTCTGCTAAGTCCTCAGCAAAATCATAGATGCACATTACTCTGCCTGAAAGGAAGTGAGTGCATTACAGCACAGGAAACTAGAATGCTATAATAAATACAGAAAAGAAAACAAGTCAGCCTGATCATTTCTTATACTAAAAAGGTATTGAAAAGGACAGTTCGCCTTCATTCTTCTGTGCTGGAAAGCGACCTAAAAAGCAAGTTTTACCTTAAAGGGCCATAATATACACTCATTTTTTCTTTGCATAAATGTTTAGTAGATGATCCATTTATAAAGCCCATAAAGTTAGTTTTTTTTAAAAATGTATAGTTTTGCTTATTTTTAAATAACATTGCTCTGATTTTCATACTCCTAACCAAGCCCCAAAGTTTTATTTGAATACTGTCAGCTACCTTCTCCAGCTTGCTCCTGTTTGTGTAAAGGGTCTTTTCATATGTAAAAGAAGGGGGAGGGGGAAGTGTCTTATTTCCCACTTGCAGTGGGCTTTCCAACTGCCTTTTCAACAGAGTTAAACTGGAAGCTTCTAAGTAAGTTTTTAAACCATTTTATACTGGATTTTTATATCAGTATCTGTGCATCTTATTCTTTATAGTAGTGTCTATTACATGCAGTTATATGAAAATGAGTGTATACTGTCCCTTTAACAAAATAGGTGCAATCTTTCATTTTTTATTATTCGTTTGGCCAATTAATAAAGTTATGCGCCGTTTACTGCATTCAGTTAGTTCCATTAAAAATTGATATTCTGAGTTACACGTTTTAATATACCCGTGTCAGAACTACTCGAATGCAGGGAACGGAGGGTGTATTTCGCTATTTGTTTTGCAAAGGAAGAACAAAGTTTACTTGTCTAGTCTTGACCATTTCCTACACAAAATCACAGCTTGCCTGTTTCGAGTAATAGCAAAACACACCACGATTAAGGTTGCAAGCTGTGCTCCATAAAAATACTGGGCATCTATAAGCGACTGGTCATGAGTGGTAAGTCTCCTCAAAAGCCCTATCCTAGATACCATCATGTATATTTTTCACAACTGTCTAGTCATTTTCTCTCCTCAGTTGCCAGTAACACACTCATGCAGTAGTGATTTACCCCCCTTGACTGCCAGGAGCACATACAGTAATGATTTAACATCCCCATAGCTCACTAACACATACAATAGAAAAAATGCATAGTATTACTTCATTTTTGGCCAAATTTGTAATGCAGGGGCATAGGATGCCCTTTACATTTAGCAGACACTTAGGGACTTTAAAAATACAGGACAATTTACTTTTCCAGTATTTTTGTTACCCTAATTCAATAATTGTCACAGCTCACAAAATAAAGAAACTTACTCCCCAGATTAACCTGTCTGTAAAAATATACAACAAAACACTGCTGTTCGCGTCTGCAGCATTCAGCTTCTAAGGTCTTGGTGCAACAGGTTTGCCAATGCCCTTTACAGTCATGTCACCCCAAGTCTCTCCAAACACTGACCTTTCCTTTAACTAAACCCCCCAAAACAGAGACTGAAATTAGTAGTTGTGTTAGTTTATAAATAAATGTTAAACAGTGTAAGGGCTAAGTTACAGAAGTGTGCCTCCCCTAAGTGACCTCTGATTTTCCCTTATTTTATGCTTCCACTGTGTGAAGGAAGTAGTCCCTAAAGGATAGGAGTGGTTTGCTCAGCTATTTACATTCCCACAGAGCTGTGTATAAAATTCTTGTATGAATGTGGGCTAATGTGTCTTCTGACGAATAAGACAACCTTATCTTACTGCTAAATTAACTCGTAATTCTGGGACTTCCTAGAAGGGTCACTTCATCTCTGAAGCAGCTTTTAAAGGGACATGACACCCACATTTTTTCTTTCATGATTTAGAAAGAGAATGCATTTTTAAACATCTTTCTATTTTACTTCTATTGTCTAATTTGTTTTATTCTCTTGATATTCTTTGCCAAAAAAGCATATCTAGATATGCTCAGTAGCTGCTGATTGGTTGCTGCACATAGAAGCCTCATGTGATTGGCTCACCCATGTGCATTGCTTTTTCTTCAACTAAGGATATCTAAAAAATGAAGCAAAATAAATAATAGAAGTAAATTGTAATGTGGTTTAAATTTGTATGTTCTATCTGAATCATGAAAGAAAGATTTTGGGTTTAGTGGCCCCTTAACTCTTCAATGTTAGACTTCAACCCACATTTACAAAAGAATGATATTAGCTGCTACTTACATAATTTATACAGGCACATGCTGAGAGTGAACATCTTTTAAAGTTATGCAATATTATTCTTTTATTTTCATTAAACTACTTCAATATATTCAGTCTCAGAGCATTTCAGACAACACAGTGCATACCTACAAGCCACCTATATCACTTCCTGGTTGGGGTTAGATTTAGACTGCAACAAACTACAGTAGGGCTCAAATATCACAGGTATCTGCTTACCCGATAAATTAATTTCCTTTCATTGTGTTCCCTCCTGGGAATTATACTCCTGACCACTAGGAGAAGTAAAATATCCAAATATTTCGCAGAGCACTTAAACCCCTCCCCCTTACTGAAAACTAGTCTGACGGTCAGGGTTACTCAATCTTCCTTGTTTCACTTAGAGTGCAGGCCTGTTTCTGGTTTCTCTAGCAGGCTGACACTGTGCGTTCCTTAGAATTCTTTGTATTAGGACAAAAAGAGAGAACAACAGTTTTACAAATGATGTTAACAGAAGAAACCAACTTAGGCAAAAAGTAAAACTTAGTTATCTTGTTTACCTATGGGATAAGGCAGTTTTGAATCCAAAGAGCAAGCAAATCAGAAATTCTTCTTGCAGAAGAAATAGCCAAAAGAAACAAAGACCTTCCATGACAATATCTGCATATCCAAAACATGCATAGGTCCAAAAGAAGGAACCTGCAAAACTCTTAACACCAAAATTTAGATCCCATGGAGGAGATATTAGTTTAATCACGTGCTTAATCCTGACTAAGGCTTAGATACAATTCTGAATATCTAGAAATTTAGCAATATTGTGTGAAACAAGACAAAGAGCAGAGATCTAGCCTTAAAATAACTAGCAGATAAACTCTTATCCAAACCATCATGAAGAAATAGAAGAATTCTAGAAATTCTAAGAGAGTGCCAACTTATCCCATATCATGCTCCACAAACCAAGAAATAAAAGCCTTCCACACCTTGTGACAAATCTTCCTTGTCACAAGATTATGGGCCTGAACCAAAGGTTCCAATGACAGAATTAAAAAAACATTCGGCCATTAAACTAAGCATTCGATATTCAAGTTTAGATATTTTAGACCAGGATGTAAAAATTCACCTTTAAACAGAAGGTTGTAAGACTGAGGAAGAGGCCACACAGAGGACAACTGGACATCTGTACCTGAAACGCAAACCAAATACTGCAAAACCAAGCAGGGTTCAGGATTTCTGATGATACCTCCTGCTTGATCCTGGCTATTAACCTTGGTAACCAAACAAGAGGTGGAAAAAAAGTCTGACTTTTGCTCAGATGATGTGAGGAATTGACAAGGAGCTTTACTATTCATGACCAATAGCACCACCAAAATGTTTCCAGAAGCAGAAATGATTCCTAATTTGTTTGCAATTTTAAATGCCTGCCTTTCCAGTATTAATTAAACCACAACAAATATGACATTTTTCACGTAGCAGGTGCATGGCTGCTTTCTCAGTTACCAATATCTGCAAACTAATAGTTCAATAATATATTGATTTGAGCACTTATTGTATCATATATAAAAAACAGTGCTTGCCTATGCTAGATCTCACTCAAGGACAACAACTTTATTATCATAAAATTCATCATAAGTTAAGGGTTACTGGGCTTTTTTTCATATATTTTTTTTTTTTTGGTTTTAATTAAAATATAACAGCCCAAATAGAAAGGGTAGTGTAGGCTACATTATATGGCTAATTTTGATAGAACCAAAAACAAAATAGCAATTAGCACAGAAGTGCTAAAGGAAAAAGGTAAATCAGTAGTATTTTATATCTATATTATGAACAGATGAAAAATTAATATTGATAAAGTTCTACTGAGTTACCTTTTAAAAACCAAAAAGGATAATCAAAAGTCAGACAAGAGACATTGGCTAGCAGAATATATTTATTTAACAAGACGTATGACCAGTAACAGCATATGTCAACAAGATCATTGGTGGCCCTGCCAACGAACTAGTAAATATGTGCATTTGTGAGTTTTCTTAGCAAACTAACCACGAATATAAACTACCGCAAGCAACATTCAGCTGTTTTTGAAGCCGGATTTCTTCTTGTGAAAGTGCAACATACTAAGAGATCTGTAAATCCAAAGCTCAGTGTGTTACACTTTCACAAGAAGAAATCTGGCTCGGAAAATAACTAAATGTCATAATCTGTGTTAGTTTTCCAACAAAAACCCACAAATCTACTTATCTACCCACACGTATAGTAGATGATCCTCTAGCTGTAGATACTGGGAACATAAGGGAAAACACTGTATGTGGACAATAATGTGTTGTATTTTGTGTATAAATGTGTTAATTTCATGATATTAAATTGTTCTTCATACTTTACCTTTACCTATTATGCTTAAAGTGAAGGTCCATTTTGATGAATTAGTGCCCGGTTTTTAATAAACCTATTAAAAACAAGGGCACTTTAATTCTTCAAAATTTACATTTCACTTCATTTTGTTGGAGAGGGTGTGGTGGGCAAGGCACTATGATACATGTGTGGTGGTCCTGTCAAAAATTGGGCCCCTTCTGGAGCGGGATAGAACAAACACTGAAAAAGCTAGCTGAAACAGACTTCTCCCTAAACCCCAAATTAGTCCTATTAAATGAAACCCCCCCCCACTTCAATGCATGATCAGAAAGACTTTGATAAGGATAGGATTAAATTGCGCAAAGGCCCTCATTGCCCTGTATTGGAAATCCCCTATTACGCCCACTCTAGAGGATTGGTTTAAAAGAACTGATGAGATGCTCTCCCGCGAAGAGTATGGTTACTTTAAAAGAAACAAGTCTGCAGTCTATGCAGACTTCCGTTTCTACTGGGATTCCATCACTAGACTACCATAAACGTACATTGTATTGCAGGAGAGATTTAACATGGTAAGTTTTGAAATAGCCTGCCGGATTTGTGGTATTTAAATGCACGAGTAGTTACAAAATAAAGCATAGTACATCTGGATATCTCCAATTCAGAGGTGTCTCAATCAAATTCCCCATTCCCTTCTCCCCTTTCCCTCTCTTTTTTTTATTTCCCTCTCTTTTTTTTATTCGTCTTTGTCCTTGGTTGATGCATGTTTTGATTGGTTAATAGTTGTTGAATTTACAATATGATGTAAAATGCACAGAGACTGTATATCACCTGCCACATTATGTGGATAGATACCAACCCTAAGCTATATAGGGGTAAGTCAGTGAAAGTAATGACTCTCCAACGAGTAACAGCTGACCCCGAAAGTTGGGAAGCCTAAATTTGCATACATCAAGAAGCATCAACTATAATTGAGTAGATAAAAATCTAAGTGTCATAGTTCAAGAGTTGAAAGACTGGCAGATATACGCTTAGTTCTATGTGAAATTGTGAAAATGTCATAATGATTGTATTTCCATATTCATATATTCTTTTATTGTAATGTATATTTTGGTCAAATCGATAAAAAAAGTTATTGTAAAAAAAAAATTAAAAAAAATTTACATTTCACTGTTTTCTTCAAAAACTTACCTTTTAATCCTGAATGCCGCTCTAGCGATTCCCCTGTCCATCAGAAATGACAAATTAGGTTTCCTCCAATCACAGCTTCCCCCCAGGGGAATCTTGGCCTGATGCAACGCTGTGATTGGAGGAAGCCGGATTAGTAATTTTGGACCCGCGATGGCGGCTTGCGACGGGAGGAGCAAGTGCTGGAGCGGCTGCCAGGATTAAAAAGGTAAGTTTTTGAAGAAAACAGTGAAATGTCAATTTTGATTAATTAAAGTGCCCTTGTTATTAATAGGTTTATTAAACAAATGGGCACTAATTCATCAAAATGGACCTTCACTTTAAATTGCTGTAATTTTTGTATCAGTTGTATTTTTAAATATAGATTAAAACTGTTATATTTGCGGCACCTTGTTTGAGTAAGGCAGTGTTTCTTAATTTCAGTCTCCAGCACCCCTAAAAAGGCCAGATTTTAAAGATACCATAGCACAGGTGAAAATAATGAGCTGATCAGTAACTATGGTTACTATTTTGCTCTCACCCATCAGCTGATTAATTCACCTATGCTCTAGATAAGACATCATGAAAATCCAGCCTGTTAGGGGTCCTGAGAACTGGAATTGATAAACACTTAGCAAAGGTACTAGAACCCTAATTGTATGTAGTAAACCTCTAAATGTTGCTAAATCCATTTACTGGATTGCAAGGTTTCAATACTTTAAAAAGTATAGGCTCCATATCCACACAAATTGTACTTTCCATTCTAAAACACACAGAGTGTGGGTTTGTTTGGGATACAGCATCTGAGTTGTGCATTCCCCATTGGCTGAGCCAGCAGTGGGTTGCTATGGGTAACCAGCTCTGGATATGCTTGTTGCCTAGAGAAACCTTTTAATATTAAAATAGTGGAAATCTTAAAAAGCCTTTTAGGATCATAAACAAACTCCACACTTAGCCATTAACAGTTTATTAACAACTAATGGAGCAGAGACTGAGGTGTGCTACTAGAGCAAATTCATTAGCTTCCATTTAATCCTAATCAGTAGTAATCAAATCACCATCTAATTAATCACTTCATAAACTTAATTAAAAACACCTTTATCAGCTTAGTTACACAGTAAAAGGTTTTCAAATAATCTTAAATTCATTATAACAGTAATTATTTTATTATTTTTTAAATTATTTTTAAAGCGTAACAGATACATGACAGACACAACAGTATTTAAAGCAAGTACTCAAGCATTACAAAAGTACATTTCTACTTTATAACAAATATTACTAGATTAACTGACCTTAGTAGGTAAATTACAAAAATATTACATATTAAAATGAACATGAAATCACAAAATTGCTCTCATCTGCAATGGTTTTGCACAGATTCACAACAATTACAGCAGTGACATCACATCTTTAAAAATACCTTTAAGGCAGTATAGATTCTTAAAAAGGGACAGTCAACTCCAGAATTTATGTTGTTTAAAAAATATATTAAAAAAAAATACATTTGTTACCCATTCTCCAGTTTTGCATAACCAACACTGTTATATTAATATACTTTTTACCTCTGTGATTACCTAGTATCTAAGCCTCTGCAGACTGCCCCCATTTCTCTTTTCTTTTACGCAGACTTGCATTTTAGCCAATCAGTGCTGACTCAAATAACTCCATGGGAGTGAAAACAATTATCTATATGGCACACATGAACTAGAGTTGTCTAGCTGTGAAAAACTGTCAAAATGCACTGACCATGTGACCAAGAGAACGGAGAGGTGAAAACTAACTCTTAGCAAGCTGGAGTGTCTAGAGTCTAAGATTGAGTTAATAGTTGTATATAGGCTAAACATTTTTTTTATTTTATTTATTTTTTAATAAAAAATAAAAAATCTGAGAACCCAATAGAAATCCTGGTTTAAAAAAATAAATAACAGGATTAATAATTATTATTTCTCTCTCCTCCCTCTATACAGTCACTTAGAGAGTCTACTTCAAAATGTAGATTGTTTAATAAAATAGATAATCCCTTTTATTACCCATTCTCCAGTTTTGCATAAACAACAGTTATATTAATATACTTTTTACCTCTGTGATTACCTAGTATCTAAGCCTCTGCAGACTGCCCCCATTTCTCTTTTCTTTTACGCAGACTTGCATTTTAGCCAATCAGTGCTGACTCAAATAACTCCATGGGAGTGAACACAATTATCTATATGGCACACATGAACTAGAGTTGTCTAGCTGTGAAAAACTGTCAAAATGCACTGACCATGTGACCAAGAGAACGGAGAGGTGAAAACTAACTCTTAGCAAGCTGGAGTGTCTAGAGTCTAAGATTGAGTTAATAGTTGTATATAGGCTAAACATTTTTTTTATTTTATTTATTTTTTAATAAAAAATAAAAAATCTGAGAACCCAATAGAAATCCTGGTTTAAAAAAATAAATAACAGGATTAATAATTATTATTTCTCTCTCCTCCCTCTATACAGTCACTTAGAGAGTCTACTTCAAAATGTAGATTGTTTAATAAAATAGATAATCCCTTTTATTACCCATTCTCCAGTTTTGCATAAACAACAGTTATATTAATATACTTTTTACCTCTGTGATTACCTTGTATCTAAACCTCTTTTGACAGCCCCCTGATCACATGACTATGTATTATCTACTGACTTGCATTTTAGCCAATTAGTGCAGTGTCATGCACAACTCCATGGGAGAAAGAACAATGTTATCTATATGTTAACATGAATTATCAGACTCTTGTTGTAAAAAGCTAATAAAAAGCATGTGATAAGAGGCTGCCTGTAGTAGCTTAGAAACAGGCAGAAATTAAGATGATTGTGTAAACTGGGGAATGGGTAGTAAAGGTGTTAACTTTTTTTTTTTCAAACCATAACAATTTTGGTGTTGACTCTACCTTTAACCAATGATACACTACATACTCAGTGGTGTCCCTAGCACCAGACTCTGCGCTACAGATGTTACAGCCCTTTTTGTATTGTCTGATATACATTATGCTGGTCTGCAAGAAGAACTATTTCATATTTGGGTAGAAAGGCCAATATGGCAAATCGGAATTAAATTGTGCGTTTGTCACAAACTATATTATAATAGATCCTTGCTGTCCAGGCACATGCTTACACCAAAACAAAGCTTGTCCTCTAGTTAAAGGGTTATATGAACTTTTGGTGGACTGTCATATACAAGAAATTAAAGGGACATGAAAACCAAATTTTTTTCTTTTGTGATTTAGAAAGAGCATGTCATTTTAAACAACTTTCTAATTTACTTCCATTATCTCATTTGCTTCATTCTCTTGATATCACTTGCTGAAAAGCATATCTAGATATGCTCAGTAGCTGCTGATTGGTTGCTGCACATAGAGGCCTTGTGTGATTGGCTTGCACATGTGCATTGCTATTTCTTCAACAAAGGATATCTAAAGAACTGAGCAAATTAGATAATAGAAGTAAATTGGAAAGTTGTTTAAAATTACATGCCCTATCTGAATCATGAAAGTTTAATTTTGACTAGACTGCCCCTTTAATGTTATGCTATTTCTAAAAGATGTGTTAGTGCTATTAGACAACAAATACTCGTGTTGCTAAATACTTTATTATTACGTTTACAATTTTCTTATGTTTCCTTTTGTTCTCTCTTAAAATGTTACTGAAAACTTGAGTTACTTTAATTTTTTTTTATTTATCTTTTTTACATACAATGCACACTTACGTAGATAGTTTTACATTTTATTAAAAAAAAAGTATTAAAGAAAAGCTCAACAAAAAAATCTAGAATGTCTGTATAATGGTCCCTGGCTTTCAGTAAAATGCCCCTCTGGCCTAGGTATTTTTGGAGAGCAGGAGAGGCTTGAATCGGCACAATCAAATGTCACTTTTGTGCAGGTTCAACAAGCTCTTCTCTTAAAGGGACAGTCTAGGCCAAAATAAACTTTAATGATTGAGATAGAGCTGTGATTTTAAACAATTTTCCCATTTACTTTTATCACCAATTTTGCTTTGTTCTCTTGGTATTCTTAGTTGAAAGCTTGACCTAGGAGGTTCATATGCTAATTTCTTAGACCTTGAAGGCCACCTCTTTCAGATTGCATTTTAACAGTTTTTCACCACTAGAGGGTGTTAGTTCACGTATTTCATATAGATAACACTGTGCTCGTGCACATGAAGTAATCTGGGAGCAGGCACTGATTGGCTAAACTGCAAGTCTGTCAAAAGAACTGAAATAAAGGGGCAGTTTGCAGAGGCTTAGATACAAGATAATCACAGAGGTTAAAAGTATATTACTATAACTGTGTTGGTTATGCAAATCTGGGAAATGGGTAATAAAGGGATTATCTATCTTTTAAAACAATAAAAATTCTGGTGTAGACTTTCCCTTTAAACTGACAGAAAGCAAAGCATAACTGGCAGAGGAGGGAGAGTACCATAAACAGGTAACCTGGAAAGAATTCACAAAGATTCGAGATAGGATCACAAAGAGGGGAAAACATCACCTTTACAATTTACTGTTATGAAATTTGCTTGGTATACTTTGTTGAAAAGCAGGAAGATCAGCTCTAGAGCGTGCACATTTGCAGCACTTTATGGAAGCAATATTTTAAGATTGTTATACACTAGCAAAAGCACTAGATGGCAGCACTTTTTCCTGCCATGTAGTGTCTTAGACATGCACGCTACCTAGCTAGATATCTCTTCAACAAGGTACAACATGAGAACGAGGAAAATTTGATAATAAAAGAAAATTGCAACTTTTTTTTTTTAAATTGTATGTTCTGTCTAAAATCAGAAATAGAAAAACGTTTGGGTTTCATGTGCCTATAAAAACTTTTTCCTTGAAAGCAGCTGTAACTTAAAAGGGCACTAAAGTCAAAATTAAACTTTCAGAATTCAGGTAGAACAAGCAATTTTAAAAGACTTTTCAATTTACTTATCAAATTGTGCAGTCTTTATATGCACCTTTTGAGGCACCAGCTCCTAATGAGCATGTGCAAGAGTTCACATATAGATACGAGCGTGTGAGTGGCTGAGGGCCAAGATGACCCCCCCCACCACCACCACCTCCATCAACACCTAAAATGTAGCCTGGTATGGCTAAATTCATTCTAAAAGCAAGGTGCCACTCCTTGCAATTTTACTTTTGGGTTCTAAATATTTAAAGGACCACTCAATGTAGTAGAATTACAAACATAATTAACAAGTGCATAATTAAAGTATGATACCTACTCTGTACTTCAAATAAGCAGTAGATTTATTTCTTACAAATTTGTTTTTTCTCCCATTTTCTGTCCCCCTGTATCATGTGACAGACATCAGCCAATCACAGCCTAGTATACTCTGAGCTTGCGCACATGCTCAGTAGGATCTTGTTCCCCAGAAAGTGTGCAAATAAAAAGACTGTGCAAAATATGATAATGGAAGGAAATTGAAAACTGTCTTAAAACTGCATGTTCTTTCTGAATCGTAAAAGTTTATTTTAACTTGAGTGTCAGTAATGTTTCTGCAGGAAAAAAGCTTCTATAATGCTTTTCATACATGCAGGGATTTATTCATAATCCATTATAGGCTCTTTAGTACGTATATTTTTAGCCACACATGCATATTTTAAGTTATTTTCATTTAAAATTTCCATAATACCCTATGGAAGGTAATTTAGGTCACCAAGCTTGTAGTTTATCTTACCAGAAATGCACTTCAAAACCTGACTTCCACTGCTGGATTTCTACCTCTGGGAAAAGCTTAGTTTTACTTTATTTTTTTTTAAATTATACACTGAAGGAAATTGAATCTTAATGTAGGTCAGTAAAAGCAGGAAACCTGGACATGATCCTTACACACAGAGAATATGCACTGCATCCTAAAGGTAGATTTATATTCATGGACACACAAAAAAAATAAAAAAATATTGTGTGCGTTTGTGTATAGTCTATTGCTAACAACATGTTAAAAGTATATGAAATCAATTTTTTTATTTCATGGTTCAGATAGATCATGCAAGTTTAAGCAACTTTCTAATTTACTCCTATTATCATTTTTTCTTCATTCCCTTGGTATCTATTTGAAAAAGCAGGAATGTAAGCTTACGAGCTGGCCCATGCTTGTTTCAGCACCTGGGTAGTGCTTGCTGATTGGTGGCTAAAGTTAGCCACCAATCTGCAAGCGCTACCCAGGGTGCTGAACTAAAAATGGGCCGGCTGTTAAGCTTACATTATTTCTTTTTTAAGTAAAGATACCAAGAGAATAAAGAAAAATTGGTAATAGGAGTAAATTAGAAAGTTGCTTAAAATTGCATGCTCTATCTGAATCATGAATGAAAAAAAAATTGGGTTTCATATCCCTTTGATACTGGACATCCCAAAAGCAAATCCTTACATCACTATTTCTTCTATACAATACTCAAATGAGGTTAATGCAAATTCTACTTTAATCCTCTGTCTTTATGCAATTTCCTGAAACTTCTCTTGCTTATGATGTGTTGTAGTGAGTTAATGTAGGCTACCAGCCAATATTTATAGCGTGTGCGTTTCCCTTGTGAGAATTCCATAATGGCCTTTTTAGAATTAATTATTCATTTACGGTTTTTGGAAGGACCAGTAATGGGAATATACGAAGTGCAATCACAAGAGCTGGAAATCATTGAACCGTTTCCTTCACATAGCTTAATATGCTCAACTTTAAAACATACACTGAATTTAAAACATTTAACTTAAAGTGATGGAAACTCTTCCCTTTATAAAAACAGATCCGGACTGTTAGTGATATTTTAGATGCAGTTTAATTCATCAGTTGTAATGAAGTTGCGCAATAACTTACTTTTTATTATAGATATGAAATTCAAATACCCAACGCTCCGCTGCCCACTTCAAAGTCAGTTTTTCTGTGAGCTGTTTGAACTGTTCTTCAATCAATGCTCTAGCTACAACAAAAGTACCATAAGGGGGAGCGCTGATTGGACAACAATTCAAACCTTTTGCTCACAGAAATATTTACTTTTGCAGTGGGAGGTGGAGCGTGGGGAATTTTAATTTTATATCCATATTAAAAAGTAAGTTACAGCGCATCTTCAATACTTCTGCATCTCCTGAATTAAACTCTATCTAAAATATCACTAAACTTGCAGATATGATTTTATAAAGGGAGAGTTTACCATCACTTTAAGCAGTACTAAGTCAGCAAGTCTAATATGCATCATAATGAGTATCATGCTTCAGAAAAGCTTTAAAGGAGACATAAAACACTCTCACCTAGATTACGAGTAACCAAAGTTGCGTTATTTAACCCTCTATAGCGAGCCATTACAAGTTTTCTAACAGCCGGCTTGTGCGTGCAATATGGTGCTTTTAAGCTCCATACCGCACACAATCGAAACTCTGTTTTGACATGCTCGTGCACGCTTTCCCCATAGACATCAATGGGGAGAGCGGTTCCGAATGAGAGCTGCTTAAATCCTATTGGCTGATTTGAACAGCCAATAAGATTTTAGTAGCTCTAATTCCTATTGGCTGTTTCAAATTTGTCAGCCAATAGGAATGCAAGGGACACCATTTTGAAACGGCTCCCTTGCATTGAAGATTCAGTGTACGGCGGCGACAGTATGAAGAAAATGCTCCACACCGGATGTCTTCAGGATGGACCCAATCCACGCCGCCGGGATCAAGATTAAAGATGCCGCCTGGATGAAGATAGAAGAGGCCACCTGGATGAAGGCTTCTCACCGCCTGGATGAGGACTTCTCGTCGCCTGGATGAAGATCGTTCAAGCGGGACTTCAAAAACTAAGTGGATCATTGGGGGTTAGTGTTAGTTTTTTTAAGGTTTTTTTTTGTTTGTTTGTTTTTGTTTTTTTTTAAGATTAGGTTTAGGCAGCAAAAGCTAAATGCCCTTTTAAGGGCAATGTCCATACAAATGCCATTTTCAGGGCAATGGGTAAATTAGTTTTTTTTTTAGAATTAGTGTATTTTATTTTGGGGGGTTTTCTGTTGGGTTGTGGGTTTTACTGTTGGGAAGTCTTTGTATTTTTTTTCAGGGAAAAGAGCCGATATCTTTGGGGCAATGCCCCACAAAAGGCTCTTTTAAGGGCTATTGGTAGTTTATTGTAGGCTAGGTTTTTTTTTTTATTTTGGGTTTTTTTATTTTTGATAATTTCGTTTGCTATTTTTCGTAATTTAGTATTTTTTATTTTTGTAATTAGATAGTTTGTAATTTTTATAGTAGTGTTAGGAATGTTTTAATGTGAAGTATAGTTTTATTTAATTGGTAGTTAGTTTAATAATTATAATAGTTTGTTAGTTTAAAAACTTAATTCTTTTAATTTGACAGGTAAGTTTTAATTTAAGATAGGGAAATCGTAATTTTAATATAAAGTTAGGGGGTGTTAGGGTTAACGTTAGGGGTTACTAGTTTAATTTAGTTTATTGCGATGTGGGGGGCTTGCGTATTGGGGGTTAATAGATTAATTTAGTATATTTTGTTGTGGGGGGCGATGTGGGTGGGCGGACGGCAGATTAGGGGTCGGAATAGGGGTAATAATTATTTTTAGTGGAGGCAATATCGGAGTGGCAGATTAGGGGGTTAATAACTTTATTATAATATTTGCGATGCGGGAGGGCCTCGGTTTAGGGGTTAATATGTAGTTTAGGGGTGTTTAGTGTACTTTGTAACAATTTAGTTATGAGTTTTAAGTTACAGTTTTGTAGCGTAAAACTCATAACTACTGCTTTTAGATTGCAGAACAGATCTTGTCGGTATAGACTGGAACACAAGTTTTTTAGCCTCACCGCAAAACTCGTAATGGCAGCGCTATGGAAGTCCCATGAAAAAACGTAATTTTTACGTGTGCGGGACTGACGTTGCAGTACAGGCTAAAAGGCTTGCGGTACAGCTATACCGACAAGACTTGGAATGGCTGTGGTGCCGTTTTAACGCTGAAATGACCATTTTTTTCAGCATTAAAACCAGAACACACAACTCGTAATCTATGGGAATTTAATTGCGCTATGTTCTGACCATATATAAATGTTTCCTTATTGTTAAATTGCAGCAAAGTATAAATACACACACTTTATGTTAGTTATATGCACTCACTTAAGTGTGCTTATTGTGAACCTTATACGTTTAATACTCTGCTACTGACACAGATCCTGATATTGTGTTATGTATTGATATTTGTATATAATCCACAGTACCTTTTAGTAGTTACCCATATGGTGGGATTAACTATTAAGTGTCCCATATAGTTGTCCTTCTTATAATCTGTAGTTCCAAGTAATCCCAAAATGTTGGATACTGATGATAATAAGATTGAAGTTTGTACTTCTTGATAGGATTTTGGGAGGAAATTCCTTCAAATTACAAGGTGGAGTCGTGGTGCCGAATCTGTGCCGCCTTAACCCAGCTAGGTATTTCTCGAACCTTGGCTCAGGTGCAGTAACATAGAAGAAAAGAGAGAAAAAAGGCGCACAAGGCAAGACTCAAGTGAAAAGATTTTATTACAAATTGCTGCACACGCAAGTATTATTGCACTTACTAGAATAAAGAATAAAAAAAGCATTCAGGTGGAGCGTTATGTTCCTACAGCTCCTTGTCTCACACAACAGGCATAGTTGGTCTGCCTCTTTTGCTATAACAGGTGACGTCAGGCAAAGTTTTCCGATCCTGTGCCAGGATACTCTGTAGCTTGTGGGGACAAAGTGCTTGTGAGTCACCAACACCTCCAGGTGATATGCCAACAAGCCTAACGCGTTTTCCCCCGATCTGCGGTCGGGCTTCTTCAAGAGGCAAAATAAAGGTCGGATATCCCCGGTATTGCGCCTTTTCTATTTGAAGGCGTATTGGCCAATCATGATAAAGGGGTGTGTTACATAACCAATCGTGATTGGGGTGGGCGTTTGTAACTCCGTGTTTGGATTAGTTCTCAACATATGTTATATAATGAGCACGGAGTAACCCATTCTGTTAAAAATGTTAAAATCTAAACCATAAAACATCAATCAGAACAACGACATACAAAATATTTCATGAATATTAATAAAACAAGTTAAAATGTAATGATTAAAAATCTATATATTGATATTTCATAGATATTGCATATAGAGTTTAAATCCTCTATTGGCATCTAAGTAGATTATAGATAAAGGAACAGTTTACGTAGGGTATTACAATTGTGGAGGTAAACACAATTTTCAAAAGAAAACGGACTGTTTGTTTAGCCCCATTTATATGAAGTTGATTAAAAAGAAACTTAATAAAAACCTCTCTCAAGCGATACTAGTGAATTGAACATATGTTAACAGAAACATTTAATATCATGTTTAAAAGTAACTGTGATTCCACATATATCGTATATGTATTGGAATGTGGGTGTGGCCTCCTATCTGTTGGCCGCCTTAAATGGAAAGCTAGGCGCAGAAATAATGAACACATTTACAATATTAAAGAAAAATTTGTCAAACAGTGTCCCTAAACATTTTTTTTGACTGCCATGGAAGCAATCCCAGTTCTTTGAAAATTCTGATCATAGACTGGGTTCCCCAATAAAAACCTAATAGGTTGCTTGAACTAAGAAAACTAGACTGTGGATCTATAAGCTGAAGACATTACAGCCTATAGGACTTAATACCAATATAGATGTAGCAGCCTTCATGTAAATTAAATTTTAATCTGCACATAGATTATAAAATATAAATTTTAATTTACCGGTTTCTCATCCACATTTGTATCAACATACACTACAAAAATAGGGAGATAAATTTCAGTATCTCTAATCAGACAAACCATAGTAATCACTCTTCATATATAAATTTGTACTTTCTGAAGCCATCAGGCTGTTTACAATTACATATTTATATTTACATACACTTAATATTTTTGTCTACTTTCAAGTATTAATTTTAATAATACTATATTCTAAAAACACCCTGGCATTGAACTAGCCAATATTGTGATTGGTTTTCGTCATTAGAGCAACATATGTTCAATTCACTAGTATCGCTCGAGAGAGGTTTTTATTGAAGGGCTAGTAAACCTAAAAAATAATGTTATATAATTCTGCACATAGTGCAGAATTATATAACATTATATGAGTGCTAGCTTTATACAACCTAATATATCCGGTAAACTTTTATAAAAAAAAAACAGGGTTTTCCAGACCCGCCCTCTGTGCTCTACTGAGCATGTCTTGTTTTCCCTCAGAGCGCATCTGGCCAGCTGTCTAGTAACAGCCCGGCCCGACCACACCATTACACTTAATGCAGCTCGCTCCTCATTTATATGAACTTCATATATATGGGACTAAACAGTCCGTTTTCTTTTGAAAATTGTGTTTACCTCCACATATATCTATAATCTACTTAGATGCCAATAGAGGGTTTAAACTCTGTATGCAAGATCTATGAAATATCAATATATAGATTTTTAATCATTACATTTTAACTTGTTTTATTAATATTCATGAAATATTTTGTATGTCGTTTTTCCGATTGATGTTTTATGGTTTAGATTTTAACATTTTTAACAGAATGGGTTACTCCGTGCTCATTATATAACATATGTTGAGAACTAATTACAAACACCCACCCCCAATAACGATTTGTTATGTAACACACCCCTTTATCATGATTGGCCAATACGCCTTCAAATAGAAAAGGCGCATTACCGGGGATATCCAACCTTTATTTTGTCTCTTGAAGAAGCCCGACCGCAGATCGGGGGAAAACGCGTTAGGCTTTTTGGCATATCACCTGGAGGTGTTGGTGACTAACAAGCACTTTGTTCCCACAAGCTACAGAGTATCCTGGCACAGGATATGGAAAACTTTGCCCGACGTTACCTGTTATAGCGAAAGAGGCAGACCAACAATGCCTGGTGTGTGAGACAAGGAGCTGTAGGAACATAACGCTCCACCTGAATGCTTTTTTTATTCTTTATTCTAGTAAGTGCAATAATACTTGCGTGTGCAGCAAATGGTAATAAAATATTTTTACGTGAGTCTTGCCTTGTGTGCCTTTTTTTCCCCCATTTTCTTCTATACAACTCGTAATCTAGATGTCTGAGATTTAAAAGATATAAAAAGCTTTATTATACATAGTAAAGAAACTGCAACAGCACATTATTTTGCTTGATTTTGCTGTAAAGCACCATTTTGTGTAAAAATGCTGCTTGCCCCACAAACCCTAGAAAGGTTAAAAAGCAAATTCAGTAACCTTCAAACTGCTCAAACTAGACAACCACTGATTGTTCTTTTATGCCATTATATGTGCTTAATGTCTTTCTTCTGTACCAGTATTAAAAAATGTAACATGGACATGCTTACTAGATAAGTACATTTGTTTATATTGCGCAGCTGGCATTTTTTTAAAACTGCTTTTTATATCATATATCAACTTATTTTGAGTTATGATTTATTTTGAAATACAATACTTTTGTGTACATGTTATTTGTAATAAAATCAACATATCAAATTATATTTAAAAAGAAAGTTCCACTAAATTATGCACAAATTCAGAGACTTGTCAATTATGTCAATCCAAGATTTCATAAACTTGCAAGTACGTTAAATTGCCTGTAAAAAAACAAAAAAAAAAAAAAAAAAACACCAAAGTATTAAAAAGAGACAAAATCCATATTCTATTTAAAATTAAGGGTGAAAAATATGAAAGAAGGCAAAAGGAAGAAAAGGTTCATTGTTCAAAATGTCTTACAGGTATACCCCGCTCATACAGCGGGTTAGGGACCGGAGCCCCTCTGTAAAGTGAAAACCGCCTTAAAGTGAAACAAGGCAGTTTTAGCTTTCTTTTCAGCGTTTAAAATCCTGAAAACATGTTTGAACTAACATATATTAGGGGTGCAATAGTGCTATGTTTAGTTTAACACTAGCACAGCAAGTATTCAATTAGTATTCAATAAATACTGTACCTGTAAAATTGTGACAATTTCTGTAGTAAAATTTGCCAGACTATATCACTGAGACACAGATTGCACTGTAATGCTATAAACAGAGTGAACTAAGCATAATAAAATGGTGCCAGTCACTTTTCTTGCAATCTCACAAAGATTACAGCACTGTTTGAAAATCCTTGGAGGTTGAACTTCAGCTCCACAAAGCGCTGTATTAGCGAATCGCTGTAAAGTGAAGTGCTGTAAAGTGAGGTATACCTGTATTTAGAAATTGCATTAACAATCAGAAGCCAATACAAGAGTAACTTGCTTAAGCACATATTCATAAAGCAATATAAAGCACCAGAGACAGAAGTGCCTTCTGAGCTTTCTAAGATAACATTTTTAGAAAAGTAGGTACATTTTGTTACATTTAAAATACAAGATAACTCGGATATATATGATATCTATGGAATGCAGAGGTTCAAACGGAACCCCTTGAACTAAATTTAAACTCCATGGCGGAACAACAGGTTTAAACACAGGCTTGATTCTAACTAAAGCCTGACAAAACGCCTGAATGTCTGGAACATCTGCCAGACGTTTGTGCAGAAGAATAGACAGAGCAGAAATCTGTCCCTTTAAGGAACTAGCTTACAATCCCTTCTCCAATCCTTCTTGGAGAAAGGATAATATCCTAGGAATCCTGACTTTACTCCATGAGTAACCCTTGGATTCACACCAATGAAGATATCTAATGATAGATTTTCCTGGTGACAGGCTTTCGAGCCTGAATTAAGGTATCAATGACCGACTAGGAGAAACCACGTTTTGATAAAATCAATCATTCAATCTCCAAGCAGTCAACCGCAGAGAAATTAGATTCGGATTTTTGAATGGACCTTGGAGTAGAAGGTCCTGCCTCAGCAGCAGAGTCCATGGTGGAAGGGATGACATGTCCACCAGATCTGCATACCAAGTCCTGCGTGGCCACGCAGGTGCTATCAAAATCCATGAAGCTCTCTCCTGCTTGATCTTGGCAATCAGACGAGGGAGGAGAGGAAATGGTGGGAACACATAAGCCAGGCTGAAGGACCAGGGCACTGCTAGAGCATCTCAGCGCTGCCTGGGGATCCCTTGACCTGGACCCGTAACAAGGAAGCTTGGCGCTCTGACGAGACGCTATCAGATCCAGTTCTGGTTTGCCCCCTAGTTGAATCAGCTGGGCAAATGCCTCCGGATGGAGTTCCCACTCCCCCAGATGAAAAGTCTGCCGACTTAGAAAATCCGCCTCCCAGTTCTCTACTCCTGGGATATGTATAGCTGAGAGATGGCAAGAGTGAACCTCTGCCCATAGAATTATCTTTGAAACCTCCAACATTGCCAGGGGGCTTCTTGTTCCACCCTGATGGTTGATATAGGCTACAGTCGTGATATTGTCCGACTGAAATCTGATGAACCTGACCGCAGCTAGTTGAGGCCAAGCCTGAAGAGCATTGAATATCGCTCTCTGTTCCAGAATGTTTATCGGAAGGAGGGCTTCCTCCTGAGTCCACGAACCCTGAGCCTTCAGGGAGTTCCAGACTGCGCCCCAGCCCAGAAGGCTGGCATCTGTCGTCACTATTGTCCACTCTGGCCTGTGGAAACTCATTCCCCTGGACAGATGGACCCGAGATAGCCACCAGAGAAGAGAATCCCTGGTCTCTTGATCCAGATTTAGCAGAGGGGACAAATCTGTGTAATCCCCATTCAACTGATTGAGCATGCAAAGTTGCAGTGGTCTGAGATGTAGGCGGGCAAACGGAACTATGTCCATTGCCGCTACCATTAGGCCGATTACTTCCATACACCGAGCCACTGACGGCCGAGAAGTGGAATGAAGAGCACGGCAGGAAGTTAGAAGTTTTGATAACCTGACCTCTGTCAGAAAAATTTTAATTTCTACTGAATCTATCAGTGTTCCTAGGAAGGAAACTCTTGTGAGAGGGAAGAGAGAACTCTTTTCTTCGTTCACCTTCCACCCGTGAGACCTCAGAAAGGCCAGAACAATGTCCGTATGGGACTTGGCGATTTGAAAAGTCGACGCTTGTATCAGAATGTCGTCTAAGTAAGGAGCCACCGCTATGCCCCGTGGCCTTAGAACCGCCAGTAGGGACCCTAGAACCTTCGTAAAGATTCTTGGTGCCGTGGCTAACCCGAAGGGAAGAGCCACAAACTGGTAATGCCTGTTTAAGGCGGCGAACCTGAGGAACTAATGATCTCTGTGAATCGGAATGTGGAGATAAGTATCCTTTAAGTCCACGGTAGTCATATATTGACCCTCCTGGATCATAGGAAGGATGGTTCGAATAGTCTCCATCTTGAAGGATGGGACCCTGAGAAATTTGTTTAGGATCTTGAGATCCAAGATTGGTCTGAAAGTTCCCTCTTTTTTGGGAACTATAAACAGATTTAAATAGAAGCCCTGCCCCTGTTCCTCCCTTGGAACTGGGTGGATCACTCCCATAACCAGTAGGTCTTGAACACAACGTAAGAATGCCTCTCTCTTTATCTGGTTTACAGATAATTGTGAGAGATGAAATCTCCCCTTTGGAGATGAAGCTTTGAAGTCCAGAAGATATCCCTGGGAAACAATCTCTAATACCCAGGGATCCTGGATGTCTCTTGCCCAAGCCTGGGCGAAGAGAGAAAGTCTGCCCCCCACTAGATCCGGTCCCGAATCGGGGGCTACTCCTTCATGCTGTCTTAGAGGCAGCCGCAGGTTTCTTGGCCTGCTTCCCCTTGTTCCAAGCATGGTTAGGTCTCCAGACTGGTTTGGGCTGGGCGAAATTTTCCTCTTGTTTTGCATTAGAGGAAACTGAAGCTGCGCCACTCTTGAAGTTTCGAAAGGAACGACAATTATTTTGTTTGGTCCTTAACTTATTGGACCTATCCTGAGGAAGGGCGTGACCTTTACCTCCAGTAATATCAGAAATGATCTCCTTCAGACCGGGCCCGAATAGGGTCTGTCCCTTGAAGGGGATGTTAAGAAGCTTAGACTTTGAAGTAACGTCTGCTGACCAGGACTTAAGCCATAGCGCCCTACGCATCAAAATGGCAAAACCTGAATTCTTAGCCGTTAGCTTGGCTAAATGAAAAATGGCGTCAGCTAACTTAAGAGCTTTAATCTTGTCTAGAATATCGTCTAACGGGGTCTCCACCTGTAGAGCCTCCTCAAGAGACCCAAACCAAAAGGCCGCTGCAGCAGTAACTGGGGCAATGCATGCAAGAGGCTGGAGAATAAAACCTTGATGTATAAAAATTTTCTTAAGGAGACCCTCCAATTTTTTATCCATAGGATCTAGGAAAGCACAACTGTTCTCGACGGGGATAGTTGTACGCTTAGCTAGGGTAGAGACTGCTCCCTCCACCTTAGGAACCATCTGCCACGAGTCCCGTATGGTGGCATTTATGGGAAACATCTTTTTGAAAGCAGGAGGGGGAGAGAACGGCACACCTGGTCTATCCCATTCCTTAGTAATAATTTCCGAAAACCTCTTAGGGACTGGAAAAACATCAGTGTAAATAGGCACTGCAAAGTATTTGTCCATTTTACACAATTTCTCTGGAACCACAATGGGGTCACAGTCATCCAGAGTCGCTAAAACCTCCCTAAGCAATAAGCGGAGGTGTTCAAGATTAAATTTAAAACGCTGTCATCTCAGAATCAGACTGAAGTAACGCCTTCGCTGAGTCTGAAATGTCACCCACAGATAGAAGCTCACCTGCCACAGCTTCTGAGTATTGTGAGGGTATATCGGACACAGGCAATAAAGCGTCAGAAAGCTCTGTATTAGTTCTAGCCCCAGAGCTGTCTCGCTTTCCTTGTAGCCCTGGCAGTTTGGAGAATACCTCTGTGAGGGTAGCATTCATAACTGCCGCCATGTCCTGTAAGGTAAAAGAATTAGACGCGCTAGATGTACTTGGCGTCACTTGAGCGGGAGTTATAGGTTCTGACACATGGGTAGAGTTAGATGGCATAATCTCCCTCTTTTCAGTCAGAGAATCCCCTGGAGATAAATATTTAAGCGCCATAATATGGTCTTTATAGTTTATAGAAATTTCAGTACATTTGGTACACATTCTAAGAGGGGGTTCCACAATGGCTTCCAAACATATTGAACAAGGAGTTTCCTCTATGTCAGACATGTTTAACAGACTAGTAATATGACAAGCAAGCTTGGAAAACACTTTAATAAAGGTGAAACAGCAATTAAACAAAAACGTTACTGTGCCTTTAAGAGAAAAAAACTAGGACTTAAACTGCAAAACAGTGTAAAAATACAGTAAAGTCTTTGAAATGTTTACAGTGTGAGTAAGGGACTAAAGCAACATTGCACCCACTTGCAAATGGATGATTAACCCCTTAGGCCCCAAACCGGATTGAAAAACGTTAAAAAACGTTAAGTCAATTGAGCACCGTGCCACAGCTCTGCTGAGGCTCCTACCTGCCCTCAAATACGATTTTATGCAGAAATAACCCCTTTGAAATGGTTCTCAGATAGATGCCAGAGGACTCTTTTAGGGAAGCTGGATGTCTCAGTCTGAATTAAAACTGCGCAGTTAGAGCGCTAAAATAGGCCCCTCCCACCATGTACTGGATGTCAGAGGGGTCTTAAGAAAATACTCCTAGGAGTATCTGACTAGCTATGTGGAAACTAGGCCCCAAATAAAGACTTATCTCCCTCAGAGAAAAAACGTCCTATTTATGAAATAATGTAAACGTTTTGTCACTAAGCAATATAAATATTAACATGAGTATTACCCTGTTATGTAAGCATGATCCCAGTCGCTGTTAAATCACTGCATCAGGCTTACCTCAAATACACAAGGCTCTGTCAGCATTTTCTAGAACTTATTCATCTCTCTAGAAATAAAACTACTGAACATACCTCAAAGCAGGTAATCTTCAGACCGTTCCCCCAACTGAAGTTTTCCCATATTCTTCAGTTATGTGTGAGAACAGCAATGGACCTTAGTTACAAACCGCTAAGATCATTAAACCTCCAGGCAGAATTCTTCTTCTAATTTCTGCCTGAGAGTAAAACAGTACAACGCCGGTACCGTTTAAAAATAAACTCTTGATTGAAGGTAAAACTACACTAAGTCACCACATATCTCTTGATACTTCCTTTCTTGTCGAGAGTTGCAAGAGAATGACTGGGGGTGGCAGTTAGGGGAGGAGCTATATAGACAGCTCTGCTGTGGGTGTCCTTTTGCAACTTCCTGTTGGGAAGGAGAATATCCCACAAGTAATGGATGAACCCGTGGACTGGATACACCTTACAAGAGAAATTACCACTTTACTTCATCTTGAGCTGAAGTGTCATCAACACTGCGCTAGGTGCTGATGAATAGGCCAGTGATGTTTTAGTGGGTGTGGCACACCGGAGCACTGAAGACAGTGGCACATAGCTTCTTTAGTCTGTCTGAGCACACAGAGTGGCAGACTGACAAACATAATCCCCCTAGAAGAACGAGCATTTTTATGCCGAAAAAAAATATATATTCTATCTGTAAAAACACCCCTGGACTGACAGGCATATAATATACATATAAATGTATAGAAGGGCAATTAAACTCTTGCAAAGCTAATTGCGAATGCCCCAAGATAAGAATGTGCATGTGAATTTGCTTAAGACACTGCTTCATTAATATTGAAATAAATGCATCAGCACTGCCGCGCTACTGGCTGATAGAATTCAAAGTATAATGTCTGAATCCAGCCCTCAATTATGGGCAGTCTTTGAAGCAGTTTTATTCACAAATTAAAATATACATTTTATTTATATAGAACCATCGTTTTGAAGAAACAGTAAGTGTTTTAAAAATTGTTTTAATTGAACTTTCAGATTTTGTAATTTGTAGATGTGAAAAAAAAAAAAAAAAAAAAAAAAAAAAAAAGGATTTAACCCTTTAAGCTGCACCCTTTCTATATCATGCAACAGTAAATGTAAAAAAGTTATTTTAAAATGAATATTGTTTCTGGCTTTGAAACGGCTAACAAGCTCCGCCCACTGATGACATCACGATCTGGGCTGCATTAAAGGCTTCACTAATTACAAAAGACTCACAAATTGGATTAAACGGACTGTCAATGCTATTCAGCAGAGTGCATAGATGCAGCCCAGATTGTAATGTCATCAGTGGGCAGAGCTTGGTAGTCATTTTAAAGTGAGCAGAAATAATTTTTTTACCGTTACTGCTGCCAAATATAGAAAAGGGTGCAGGAAAATATTTGCAGTTTAATCTAAAGTAAGACTTTATTATGACTAAGGTGTAGACTATCCCTTTAATTTAAAAGATATGTAACAGATGTATCATAAGCTGATATATATATATAGAATTCAAATAGTCAACCTTTCATGTTAAAGACTGATTAAAAGTGTATACAAGATATATCCTGTTTTATGTTCTTATTAAATTACATAACACTAAAATGTTGTAGTCTGACCATAAGCAGAAAGGGAAATTATGTACATGTTGGGTTTGTGAATGAAATCATAACAATTCCCATTATGCAAAATGACTCTCCTGAAACCATGTAAAAGTCAATTTTATGATTAATAATGTTCAGTAAATCTACTTATCATAATCTTTCATAAACAGACAGTGGATTATGGTCTGCAAATTTGTTTTAATAGCTTCAGTGATTAATGAACAGCCTGTATTCTAATGGAACTATTTTTCTGAGTGTTAAGTGAGGGCTTACTTGTTAACATTTGCAGAGGCACTGATGCTCGTAATACATACTGCAATGTTTTGATTTCATCCAATCTGCTTGCTATCATGACTGGATAACTATGCCTTTGGATGAGTGTAATTTCCCTATTCCAAGGCTCAACAAACCTAGGAGTCAGGAAGCCACTGGCTCCAATATTTTTACCCCTGGATCCTACATTTTTTAGGTTATTCTCAATACCATTGTCTGGCTCTTAAATATTCTTAATGACAAATGTAACCTTTTACCACTGCAGTCCAATGCATTATTGGGAGCTACCTGAGCCATCATGTAAGCCAATTACAAGATGCATATATGTACAGCCACCAATCAGCAGCTAGCTCCCAGTTGTACATTGCTGCTCTATAGCCTACCTAGATATGCTTTTTTTTAAAAAAAAAAAAAAAGGATATCAAAAGAAACAAAAATTAGATGTCCCTTTAAATTTACTGCTATGTAGTCCCTGAGGTAATGCCCATATAATGGGAACTGTTGTCACGTCACAGGAACTAAGTCCAGGGTCCGGTGGTGGACACAGCAACATACACTTGGGAGTATGGTCACTAATGGCAGTAAATGGACTATGCATCTATGGCTATATGGATGTTATCTCAATATATGCACAACATCTAGCTGGGTATATCTTGGCCTAGTCTATCTGGACATCTTTAACTATGGGGTAATTTCCATTATATGTGAATGCAATGTATGTCAACATTGCAGTATAAGTCAGAATTGCCATGTTTTGTTCTATACTCTAGATGCAATGTGTTTAATTTTACCAACATAAGCAATACTCTTGGGTTATGTAGAAATGCATACCTAGGCAGGATAAGAATACACAAAGGTATATAAGTTAACCCTAGGGATCTGTATAGTCCCTTTAATATTAATGCAGCAACAGTGATGTTTTATTTTTTAATTTTATTCTTTCATTCTTCATTTAATTTAGCAACCAGTACACTTGATCAAAGATTTGTTAATTTTGTATTGTGCTTACACTTTATTGTTAAGGGAAGCTTTTTCAGTCCATTTTGTAATATACCTGAGGGTTATAATTCACAATGTATGATGGCTAAGGAGATCGTCATCTACCCTTAAGGATCTAAATGAATGGCTGTTTTTAATAAGTGTGGTGTTACTATATGGAGTAATACAGACTGTAGGTAATGAGACACGTAATTGAGCACTTTGTAGGCTTTGTTTCCATAGTTACAATATTTCCGGAAGTGAGACAGTTTCAGTCACTTCCGGTTTACTTACACACACCATGAAACGCAAGGACTGCACTCCAGAACGGAACTAAGCTTTCCTCAATTAGGGTGTGTATATATGGAACACGAACACATCAGCATTTAATGATTTATTCACAATAGATCACATAAGGTCACATCCATATGTCCAAAATAAGGACAAATATAAATGTTAAGTTACGAAGTGCACAATAAACATAGTGAAGTGGAATATATGAAAGGAAATAGATATTGGGTATTGCATATACCGGAAGTATGAGTAGGCTAGTCTACAACCGGTTTGCAGATCAATGGAACGCAAGGCTTGCGGTCCACCACGAAATTTTGGCGCTAATGAGTGTTACACAGGTTTGTAATTAATTGTTCACTTTATTATCACTATATGTATTTGCCACAAGTTTGTCATGCTGATGAAGGGGAGTTTTTCCTCGAAAACGTTTCAATACAATTGTTATTTTTTCACTTAAAAAAGACCTGTGAGTGCATTTGCTTGGAGGACTAATGATTACATTTATGCACCCAGGCGGATGACTTCTTGGAGGGTAATTCTGTAGAGCCTGTGCGCCCTTCCATTGTTCCCAGTTTGTTTGGATTTGAGAGCTTGCATTGTGTGGCTATTTTAGGGTCCCAGGTATTGGAAAGGACCTTGACGTGGTACCTGGGCTTGTCCCATGTGGCCAGATGCGGTAACTAACCTTTCCATTTTTGCTTTTAAATCTTAGCTGAGAGCTTGTGAGTGCTGGACTTTCTCTGTGTGTTTTATTAATTTGTTATGTAATTTCCCCTATGGTTCTTGCACCCAGATCTGTCTGGGGTTAACTGCCTGTTAGTCTGGGGACAGCACAGCTTCCTGTGAGTGCCGGTGAGCACCCAGGGCTGAGCATGTTGCAGGGTCATGGGATGTGTACCCGGTCCGGTATTAGAGTGCAGTCCCCTTCTGTGTTTTGTATATGTCTAGGGTGATTACATAAGCCTGTGCACCCTTCCCTTGTTCCCAGTTTGTTTGGATTTGAGAGCTTGCATTGTGTGGCTGGTTTAGGGTCCCAGGTATTGGAAAGGACCTTGACGTGGTACCTGGGCTTGTCCCATTTTGCCAGATGCGGTAACTAACTTTTCCATTTTTGCTTTTAAATCTTAGCTGAGAGCTTGTGAATGAGTGCTGGACTTTCTCTGTGTGTTGTATTAATTTGTTATGTAATTTCCCCTATGGTTCTTGCACCCAGATCTGTCTGGGGTTAACTGCCTGTTAGTCTGGGGACAGCACAGCTTCCTGTGAGTGCCGGTGAGCACCCAGGGCTGAGCATGTTGCAGGGTCGTGGGATGTGTACCCGGTCCGGTATGAGAGTGCAAATATATATATATATATATATATATATATATATATATATATATATATATATATATAGTCGGGAAAGCCTGATTGTAATATTCATATGCGACAGTTTATGATGAAGATCGTTGCTCGGTGAGAGGTTTGGCCTCCAGTGTGTTTGGAATGAATTTACTAGTGACAGCTGAGAGCCCATTTGAATTGAGGTGCTTGTATCAAGATCACAGAGGAACAAGTGGTGTCATACTGATGTGGGGAGGCAGCGATAGTAGTGAGAGCTGCGTGAGTAACCCACAACAGACTACTTGAGGCTAAAGTTAAAACAGTGAAATGATATTGCAGCAGTAACCTATAGCGTCCCCAGGTTGGCGAACTTAAGTATGAGGCGTCTCTAATGTTACATTGTGATTGTCAGAGTTTAAAGGAAATATGAATCTGGAAAACATTTAGCCTAGAGTCTTGCTAAAAATGTGTACCTTATTGCAGAGCTCGACAAACCCAGGAGAGAAAGGGAGCCACTGGCTCCTAAAATTTTACTCCTGGCTCCTAACTTTTTGGGCGATTCTCTATATACAAAATACCACTGTGTGGCTCCGAAAAGTATGTCTGGCTCCAAAATATTGTTACTGACTCCTACATGTTGAACAGATTTGTAGACCACTGCCTTATTCTAGTTGACAACATATTTAGTAACACAACTTTATACTATAAAATGTTTATATATTACAATCTCCAAGCGTTCCTGTAAGTAACATTACAGCAGTTCCTTATTATAGCAAACAAGTATTCACCGAAGGGAAAAGGATTCAGATGCCGATGGACTGAAAGTTGAATTTAAAAATAAGCTTTAAATTGTTATGCAGTAAAACTACTTTATACAAAAACTCAGTAATGTGGCTATATCACAGCCAGTGGAACCTGCTAACAGCATATAACAATGTCAAACATGTTTTGGTGCCTTACAGAACTTCGTCAGGGAGTCATAGCAGCACCCATAATTAGAGAGAGTTGCATGAAACTTATTTAGTGTTTAATGTCCTTTAACATTATAAAGGCATTGGTTGGATACTTGGATTTCACTATGCCCCTTAGGCTAGAGATTAGAATTCTGTTAAAATGGGTTAACCATACACTATGGGGTTGATTTATCAAAGGCTTCGCAAACATTTCAACCTGCAGGTTCTCACAAGAGAACCTGCACACAATATTTAACAAGCAGCGAAAGTGGCGAATTTCAATCTCCCCAGTATATTCCGACCGGCGAGATTGACAGAGCCTGCCCGTGCGTGATTGGCTGTGTGATTGGCTGTGTGCGGGCAGGGGCAGGATTGCACACGAGCGCAAAATAGCACTCATGTGCAATGCTGAATTCCGCCAGGGGAATTCAGCCCGCCAGAGGCGAGCTGCGGCGGACAGGGGCGCATAGGTGCGCCCATGTCCGCCTCAGCTTGATAAAAATCGCCCCCCATAAGCTAGTTAAACAAGTGCGGATATTCTGTACAAGCGCGCATTGCTTTAATCACACTGTTATACAGAGCCTGAAGGAACCAAACAGCTGACTGAAGGTTTTTACAGATCAGCTTTTGTCATCACACAAACTGACATTCTGCTGTCTGGCACTCAGTTTGCCGAGTTATTCTTTGATGAATGATGACACAGCAAGTAAAGGGAAGAGATTATGGGAACCCAGAAACCGACCATTAATATTAGTGAGATAAAATTCTAAACAAAAAGAATGTGGTTTCATGAAAGAAAGAAAAAAAAATTGTTACTAAAATAAAAACCCTTCCATTAAATTTTTTAAAACTCACATAAAAAAACACAATTTATGCTTACCTGATAAATGTATTTCTCTTGTGGTGTATCCAGTCCACGGATCATCCATTACTTGTGGGATATTCTCCTTCCCAACAGGAAGTTGCAAGAGGACACCCACAGCAGAGCTGCTATATAGCTCCTCCCCTAACTGCCATATCCAGTCATTCGACCGAAACAAGCCAAGAAAGGAGAAACCATAGGGTGCAGTGGTGACTGTAGTTTAATCTAAAATTTTGACCTGCCTTAAAATGACAGGGCGGGCCGTGGACTGGATACACCACAAGAGAAATTTATCAGGTAAGCATAAATTGTGTTTTCTCTTGTAAGGTGTATCCAGTCCATGGATCATCCATTACTTGTGGGATACCAATACCAAAGCTAAAGTACACGTATGAAGGGAGGGACAAGGCAGGTACTTAAACGGAAGGTACCACTGCCTGTAAAACCTTTCTCCCAAAAATAGCCTCCGAAGAAGCAAAAGTATCAAATTTGTAGAATTTGGAAAAAGTATCAAATTTGTAGAATTTGGAAAAAGTATGAAGCGAAGACCAAGTCGCCACCTTGCAAATCTGTTCAACAGAAGCTTCATTTTTAAAGGCCCAAGTGGAAGCCACAGCTCTAGTAGAATGAGCTGTAATCCTTTCAGGAGGCTGCTGTCCAGCAGTCTCATAGGCTAAGCGGATTATGCTTCTTAGCCAAAAAGAAAGAGAGGTTGCCGAAGCCTTTTGACCTCTTCTCTGTCCAGAGTAAACAACAAACAAAGCAGATGTTTGACTAAAATCTTTAGTAGCTTGTAAGTAAAAAACTTTAAAGCACGAACCACGTCCAGATTATGTAAAAGACGTTCCTTCTTTGAAGAAGGATTACGACACAATGATGGAACAACAATCTCTTGATTGATATTCTTAGTAGATTCCACCTTAGGCAAAAACCCAGGTTTTGTACGCAGAACTACCTTATCTGCATGGAAGATCAGATAAGGAGAATCACATTGTAAAGCAGATAACTCGGAGACTCTACGAGCCGAGGAAATAGCCATCAAAAAAAGAACTTTCCAAGATAAAAGCTTGATATCTATGGAATGAAGAGGTTCAAACGGAACCCCTTGAAGAACTTTAAGAACCAAATTTTAGCTCCATGGGGGAGCAACAGGTTTAAACACAGGCTTGATTCTAACCAACGCCTGAACGTCTGGAACAACCGCCAGACACTTGTGCAAAAGAATAGACAGTACAGAGATCTGTCCCTTCAAAGAACTAGCTGATAATCCTTTCTCCAAACCCTCTTGGAGAAAAGATAATATTCTGGGAATCCTAACCTTACTCCATGAGTAACTCTTGGATTCACACCAATAAAGATATTTACGCCATATCTTATGGTAGATTTTCCTGGTAACAGGCTTTCGTGCCTGTATTAAAAGGTATCAATGACAGACTCGGAGAAGCCACGCTTTGATAAAATCAAGCGTTCAATCTCCATGCAGTCAGTCTCAGAGAAATTAGATTTGGATGATTGAAAGGACCTTGAAGTAGAAGGTCTTGTCTCAAAGGCAGAGTCCAAGGTGGAAAGGATGACATGTCCACTAGGTCGGCATACCAGGTCCTGCGTGGCCACGCAGGCGCTATCAAAATCACTGATGCTCTCCCCTGCTTGATTTTGGCAATCAGTCGAGGGAGCAGAGGAAACGGTGGAAACACATAGGCCAGGTTGAAAGACCAAGGCGCTGTTAGAGCATCTTTCAGCGTCGCTTCCGGGTCCCTGGACCTGGATCCATAATAAGGAAGCTTGGCGTTCTGGCGAGACGCCATGAGATCCAGTTCTGGTCTGCCCCAACAATGAATCAATTGAGCAAACACCTCCAGATGGAGTTCCCACTCCCCCAGATGAAAAGTCTGACGACTTAGAAAATCCGCCTCCCAGTTCTCTACACCTGGGATATGGATCGCTGATAGGTAGCAAGAGTGTTTCTCTGCCCAGCGAATTATTTTGGAGACTTCTAACATCGCTAAGGAACTCCTTGTTCCCCCTTGATGGTTGATGTAAGCCACAGTCGTGATGTTGTCCGACTGAAATCTGATGAACCTCAGGGTTGTTAACTGAGGCCAAGCCTGAAGAGCATTGAATATTGCTCTTAACTCCAGAATATTTATCGGAAGGAGTTTCTCCTCCTGAGTCCACGATCCCTGAGCCTTCAGGGAGTTCCAGACTGCACCCCAACCTAGAAGGCTGGCATCTGTCGTTACAATTGTCCAATCTGGCCTGCGAAAGGTCATACCTTTGGACAGATGGAATCGAGATAGCCACCAGGGAAGAGAATCTCTGGTCTCTTGATCCAGATTTAGTAGAGGGGACAAATCCGTGTAATCCCCATTCCACTGACTGAGCATGCATAGTTGCAGCGGTCTGAGATGTAGGCGCGCAAACGGAACTATGTCCATTGCCGCTACCATTAAGGCGATTACCTCCATGCACTGAGCCACCGAAGGGCGCGGAATAGAATGGAGAACACAGCAAGAATTTAGAAGTTTTGATAACCAGGACTCAGTCAGGTAAATTTTAATTTCTACAGAATCTATCAGAGTCCCTAGGAAGGACACTCTTGTGAGTGGGGACAGAGAACTCTTTTCCTCGTTGCCTTTCCACCCGTGCGACCTCAGAAATGCCAGAACTATGTCCGTATGGGACTTGGCAATTTGGAGATTTGACGCCTGTATCAGGATGTCGTCTAGATAAGGGGCCACTGCTATGCCCCGCGGCCTTAGGACCGCCAGAAGCGACCCCAGAACCTTTATAAAAATTCTTGGGGCTGTAGCTAACCCGAAGGGAAGAGCCACAAACTGTTAATGCCTGTCCAGAAAGGCAAACCTTAGGAACCGATGATGATCTTTGTGTATCGGAATGTGAAGGTAAGCATCCTTTAGATCCACCGTAGTCATATATTGACCCTCCTGGATCATAGGTAGGATGGTCCGAAGTTTCCATTTTGAATGATGGAACTCTGAGGAATTTGTTTAAGATCTTTAGATCCAAGATTGGTCTGAAGGTTCCCTCTTTTTTGGGAACCACAAACAGATTTGAGTAAAATCCCTGTCCCTGTTCCTCCTTTGGAACTGGATGGATCACTCCCATAACTAGGAGGTCTTGCACACAGTGTAAGAATGCCTCTTTCTTTATCTGGTTGACAGATAATCGTGAAAGGTGAAATCTCCCTTGTGGAGGAGAAGCCTTGAAGTCCAGAAGATACCCCTGAGATATAATCTCCAACGCCCATGGATCCTGAACATCTCTTGCACACGCCTGGATGAAGAGAGAAAGTCTGCCCCCTACTAGATCCATTACCGGATAGGGGGCCATTCCTTCATGCTGTCTTAGAGGCAGCAGCAGGCTTTTTGACCTGCTTGCCTTTGTTCCAGGACTGGTTAGGTTTCCAGGTCGTCCTGGACTGAGCAAAAGTTCCCTCTTGTTTTTGTAGCAGAGGAAGTTGATACTGCACTTGCCTTGAAGTTTCGAAAGGCACGATAATTTGACTGTTTGGCCCTTGATTTGGACCTGTCCTGAGGAAGGGCATGACCTTTACCTCCAGTAATGTCAGCAATAATTTCCTTCAAACCAGTCCCGAATAGGGTCTGCCCCTTGAAGGGAATGTTAAGTAGTTTAGACTTTGAAGTCACGTCAGCTGACCAAGATTTGAGCCATAGCGCCCTACGCGCCTGGATGGCAAATCCAGAATTCTTAGCCGTTAGTTTAGTCAAATGAACAATGGCATCAGAAACAAAAGAATTAGCTAGCTTAAGTGCTCTAAGCTTGTTAAGTATGTCCTCCAATGGAGTCGTTGTCTGTAAAGCCTCTTCCAGAGACTCAAACCAGAACGCCGCAGCAGTGACAGGAGCAATGCATGCAAGGGGCTGCAGGATAAAACCTTGTTGAATAAACATTTTCTTAAGGTAACCCTCTAATTTTTTATCCATAGGATCTGAAAAAGCACAACTGTCCTCGACAGGGATAGTAGTACGCTTTGCTAAAGTAGAAACTGCTCCCTCCACCTTAGGGACCATTTGCCATAAGTCCCGTGTGGTGGCGTCTATGGGAAACATTTTTCTAAAAATAGGAGGGGGGGGGGGGGAACGGCACACCGGGTCTATCCCACTCTTTATTAATAATTTCTGTAAACCTTTTAGGTATTGGAAAAACCTCAGTACACACCGGCACTGCCAAGTATTTATCCAGTCTACACAATTTCTCTGGCACTGCAATTGTGTCACAGTCATTCAGAGCAGCTAAAACCTCCCTAAGCAAAACACGGAGGTTCTCAAGCTTAAATTTAAAAGTAGAAATATCAGAATCAGGTTTCCCTGAGTCAGAGATATCACCCACAGACTGAAGCTCTCCTTCCTCAGCTTCTGCATATTGTGAGGCAGTATCAGACATGGCTCTTAAAGCGTCTGTATGCTCTGTATTACGCCTAACACCAGAGCTATCACGCTTTCCTCTAAATTCAGGTAGTCTGGCTAATACCGCTGACAGTGTATTATCCATGACTGCCGCCATGTCTTGTAAACTAATCGCTCTGGGCGTCCTTGATGTACTTAGCACCATTTGAGCGTGAGTCCCTTGAGCGGGAGTCAAAGGGTCTGACACGTGGGGAGAGTTAGTCGGCATAACTTCCCCCTCATCAGAATCCTCTGGTGATAAATTTTTTAAAGACAAAAGCTGATCTTTATTGTTTAAAGTGAAATCAATACATTTAGTACACATTCTCATATGGGGTTCCACCATGGCTTTTAAACATAGTGAACAAGGAGTTTCCTCTATGTCAGACATGTTTGTACAGACTAGCAATGAGACTAGCAAGCTTGGAAAACACTTTAAATCAAGTTAACAAGCAAATATAAGAAACGGCACTGTGCCTTTAAGAGAAACAAATTTTGTCAAAATTTGAAAAACAGTGAAAAAAGGCAGTAAATCAAACGAAATTTTTACAGTGTATGTAATAGGTTAGCAGAGCATTGCACCCACTTGCAAATGGATGATTAACCCCTTAATGCAAAAAACGGATCAAAAAACGAAATAAACGTTTTTTAAACAGTCACAACTGCCACAGCTCAGCTGTGGCCCTACCTTCCGCAATAAACAACTTTTGAAGCCTTTAGAGCACTTCAGAGATATCCTATAGCATGCAGGGGACTGCTGAGGGAAGCTGAATGTCTCTGTCTGTAATTTTAACTGCGCAAAAAAGTACTAAAATAGGCCCCTCCCACTCATACTACAACAGTGGAAAGCCTCAGGAAACTGTTTCTAGGCAAAAATCAAGCCAGCCATGTGGAAACAACTAGGCCCCAATAAGTTTTATCACCAAAGCATATATAAAAATGATTAAACATGCCAGCAAACGTTTTATATTGCCATATTATCAGAGTATATATCTCTGGTAGCAAGCCTGATACAAGTCGCTATTAAATCACTGTTTTTAGGCTTAACTTACATTAATCAGGTACCAGCAGCATTTTCTAGTCCCTAGAAAAACTTAAAACTGCACATACCTCAATAGCAGGATAACCTGCACGCCATTCTCCCTCTGAAGTTACCTCACTCCTCAGACATATGTGAGAACAGCAGTGGATCTTAGTTACAAGCTGCTAAGATCATAGAAAACGCAGGCAGATTCTTCTTCTAAATACTGCCTGAGATAAAATAGTATAACTCCGGTACTATTTGAAAATAACAAACTTTTGATTGAATAAAAAACTAACTATATTTTACCACTCTCCTCTTACTACCTCCATCTTTGTTGAGAGTTGCAAGAGAATGACTGGGTATGGCAGTTAGGGGAGGAGCTATATAGCAGCTCTGCTGTGGGTGTCCTCTTGCAACTTCCTGTTGGGAAGGAGAATATCCCACAAGTAATGGATGATCCGCGGACTGGATACACCTTACAAGAGAAAAGGTAACTTATATACTGTAAGTTGTATTCATGAAAAAGGCACCTAATACTTTTGTATACATCGTACATCAGAAAACTTAGTGTAGTACTGTGGTGTTTTTGAAGTTGCCTCTGAGAATCTTGATTTAGAGGTTTTGGATGGAGTGGTCAGGTTGGGTGAAATGGTGACCAACAGGGATACAGTATTTTATTTCACAGCGATTTTTGATTGTGTGTGTGTGTGTGTATGTGTGTGTATGTATGTGTGTGTATGTGTATGTGTGTGTGTGTGTGTGTATGTGTGTGTGTGTATATATATATATATATATATATATATATATATATATATATATATATATATATATATATTTTAGGGCTGCAACTAACGATTATTTTCATAATCTATTAATCGGCCAATAATTTTTTCGATTAATCGACTAATCGGATAAAAACAGACTCATTAATAGTTTTCTGTTTTAAATAAAATCCACATAATGAGTGTTACAAATATAAACTTCAGACTAAAACTTTACATTAACACAACTATTTCTTCAATTTTTAAGCAGCAGAGCACAGTTTTATAATTAAACAAAACAAAACCACAAACTGTTTGAAAAGAGGTAGAACTAGAAAGAGTTAGACTATCACTGTTAATAACATTCTGTTATTCACTCTTTCAGAAACTTTGCATTGAAATGCAAAAATCTCAACATGTCCACATGCTTCTGGCTAAGGCTGGTTCTCTGTTTGCAGCTATATTTCCTTCAGCAGAGAAAAGGCTGTTGAGGTGTATAAGTAGGGTTTTGCCAATTTCACCAAAGTGGGATATTTATCTTTGTTAGCTCTTCACCAATACTACGTGTTTTCTACCTTGGCAAGGGGCCTCTTAATAAAGTAACCCTTGGCTTCATTCTAACATAAAACTATCTTGAATATCTATATGCAATGGTAAATAACCAGCTGTAAGGTTAGGGGAAATATCTAGTCTGCTCTAAAAATAACGAATATATACTTATAAAGGTTGAATCTGGTACATATTATCACAATTTATTAAAAATATAAAAAAACAATAAAAACAAAATCAAAAGCGCTAAGGACTGTATATCAATAACAGGACAAAGCCTTACACATTTATTTATACAGTACATATAATCAGCAATAGCAAGCAATACGCTAATAATTGTGCTAACAGATAATAGTGCACAGCAATTTAAATAACTCCCATCAATCTAGGGGCAAGGTGTAAACAACAAGCTTGTCACTATATCATAAAAAGCATAGTTCAAAATCACCAGATTTAATATAAACAATCCAAATGATGACTTTTATATCTGGGTTGCACATAAGCCAGGGGTAGTTGTAAACTTATACTGTCCTGAAAAAGTGAAAAGTAAAATGTCTGTAGACGTCCTTTAGGCCAGTGTTTTTCAACCAGTGTGCCGTGGCACACTAGTGTGCCGTGAGAGATCCTCAGGTGTGCCACAGCAGACTGACAACAGTGTGACATATTTTTTAAACTTTGCTTGTTTTTTACTCCCAGTGCAGGGGTAGTTTGTAGGAGGCATGGCATAACAGCACAATACTTACAATATGTGTGTGTTTGTGTGTATGTGTATATATATATATGCCGTATTAGGCTACAATGTGTGATTTTTTTTAAATTTTGGGATGGTGGTGTGCCACAGGATTTTTTAATGTAAAAAAGTGTGCCACGACAAAAAAAAAGGTTAAAAATCACTGCTTTAGGCTAAGGACATAACCATAAATCACAATACCATATCCAGGAGTTCATTGGAGTGAAGCAGCTGGTGTTGTGCACAGACCAACTAATTGCAAACCAACTAATCTATTATGAGATTCGTTGACAACTATTTTCATAATCTATTATGACGATCAGTTGTTGCAGCTTTAATATATATATATATTCCACAAAGAGAACCAAAGTAAGCGCTTCATAGCCCAAAGTTGATAGATAAAAAAATATGGTTTATTAGGACATTTAAATGCAAAAAGTGTCCAAAAGGACAATTAGTAATCCAGGTTAGAGTTGCAGGCACACAGAGCAGACATGTTTCGTGCTCAGGTAGCACTTGATCACTGCTTATGCAAACATGTGCTTTTAAATGTCCTAATAAACATATTTTTTTATCTATCAACTTTGGGCTATGAAGCGCTTACTTTGGTTCTCTTTGTGGATTCTGGATTTTACTTTTGGCGTGTGGAACAGACACGCTGAACCAACAGCTGCCATAGCCTGTGATTAAGGGATTCAAATATCCCGCCCTCCCCTCTCATAGAGCCTTTTACTTACTTACTGTGAACAGAGTATTATTTGTGCGCTCCGTTGTGCAGGTTATCGTTGGATTTATATATATATATATATATATATATATATATATATATATTTTTTTATATATATATATATATATATATATATATATATATATATATATATATAATTTTTAAATGATTTTGAATAAAATTATGGTGGAGATAAAAGCATGAGATTAAAATCCTCCATATTGCAATAGTAAATCAATAGAAATTATTGCATAGGCAATTAGCACATCTAGGCAAGTAAGGTATGCAAATTAGATATGCAACATCTCAGGCTTTTTGCTACAGATACTGTGTTAACACACAGCGGTCCCCTAATGGGGTAAGTGCAGCAAATACAAAAATCACTACTGGACAGCTGTTCTTATTAGAACTGCTGATGAGTTCTAATAAGCAAGAAACAGCTGTCCAGTAGTGATTATCCCCTCTACGAGCTGGACGCCAAAGGGGGCACACAATGATTGGAGGAAGCCAGATTCGTCATCAATCTGCTAAAGAAAACAGGAGCTGCGGGCAGAGGATCGGCGTTATGTTTACCATAAGTATTTTAAAAAATAAGTGTTTTTGTAAAGTTTAAATGAATAAAAGTGCCCCCGATTTAAGATTACTTTTAGTTACCGTGCACTTAACAGCTTAACACAGCATGTTTACTTTCAGTTCCCACTGGCAGGACAAATAACTTTTAAAAATGCACTGACCAGCAGAGCCTGTGATCCAGAACTCTAACAATAAATGTACCCTACATTTTATTTTTTTAGTATATACAAGTAAAATTAAAAAAAAAATAATCGGAAATTCTGAAATCCAGAATATTTTTAAATTATTTTAATAAAAGCATTAAAAATTATATAAAACACAATGCAGAATTATGTAACATTAGTTCCTGTTTACTGTCCTTTTAAGAAGTATCTGGATGTCAGTATAATACTTTCCATTATTATAACATTTATTTATATATATATATATATATATATATATATATATATATATATATATATATATATATATATATATATATATATATATATATAAATAATATAAGTAAGAAACAAAGGGACATGAAACCCATTTTTTTTATTTCATGATATAGAAAGAGCATTCCATTTTAAACAACTTTCTAATTTACTTCTATTATCTAATTTGTTTTATTCTCTTGATATTCCTTGCTGAAAAGCATATCTAGATAGGCTCAGTAGCTGCTAATTGGTTGCTGCACTTAGAAGCCTCATGTGATTGGCTCACCCATGTGTATTGCTTTTTCATCAACTAAGGGTATCTAAAAAATTAATTAAGGACACAGCTTTCAGTTTGCTCAATTGTTTTATGACGGAAAAATTCCGTCATATGTCCTTAAGAGGTTAAGCAAAATAAATATTAGAAGTCAATTGGAATGTTGTTTAAATGTGTATTGTCTTTCTGAATCATGAAATAATTTTTTTGGGGTTTAGTGTCCCTTTAAAGATGGGTTAATCCAGCACAAACTAATGACATACCAAAATAGCCGAATTAAATTGCTGTGTAAAAAACCACAGGGAGCCACCAGGTCAGATCCGAGAAAAGCAAAACATTTATTAAATCATTATCATCCTCAATAAAGAGCATACAAATATAGGTTCAAATCACCAGTAGTTGTGAGTAATCCTATAAACTCAGGAAGATATGGACATGTATGATATACCGGTATAAGAGATAGATATATATAGAGATATATATAGAGATATATATAGAGATATATATAGAGATATATATAGAGATATATATAGAGATAACAGAATTTATGCTTACCTGATAAATTACTTTCTCCAACGGTGTGTCCGGTCCACGGCGTCATCCTTACTTGTGGGATATTCTCTTCCCCAACAGGAAATGGCAAAGAGCCCAGCAAAGCTGGTCATATGATCCCTCCTAGGCTCCGCCTACCCCAGTCATTCGACCGACGTACAGGAGGAAATATGCATAGGAGAAACCATATGATACCGTGGTGACTGTAGTTAGAGAAAATAATTCATCAGACCTGATTAAAAAAAACCAGGGCGGGCCGTGGACCGGACACACCGTTGGAGAAAGTAATTTATCAGGTAAGCATAAATTCTGTTTTCTCCAACATAGGTGTGTCCGGTCCACGGCGTCATCCTTACTTGTGGGAACCAATACCAAAGCTTTAGGACACGGATGAAGGGAGGGAGCAAATCAGGTCACCTAAATGGAAGGCACCACGGCTTGCAAAACCTTTCTCCCAAAAATAGCCTCTGAAGAAGCAAAAGTATCAAATTTGTAAAATTTGGCAAAAGTGTGCAGTGAAGACCAAGTCGCTGCCTTACATATCTGGTCAACAGAAGCCTCGTTCTTGAAGGCCCATGTGGAAGCCACAGCCCTAGTGGAGTGAGCTGTGATTCTTTCGGGAGGCTGCCGTCCGGCAGTCTCATAAGCCAAACGGATAATGCTTTTAAGCCAAAAGGAAAGAGAGGTAGAAGTTGCTTTTTGACCTCTCCTTTTACCAGAATAAACAACAAACAAAGAAGAAGTTTGTCTGAAATCTTTAGTGGCCTCTAAATAGAATTTTAGAGCACGGACTACGTCCAAATTGTGTAACAAACGTTCCTTCTTTGAAACTGGATTCGGGCACAAAAAAGGTACAACTATCTCCTGGTTAATATTTTTGTTGGAAACAACTTTCGGAAGAAAACCAGGCTTAGTACGCAAAACCACCTTATCTGCATGGAACACCAGATAGGGAGGGGAACACTGCAGAGCAGATAACTCAGAAACTCTTCTAGCAGAAGAAATTGCAACCAAAAACAAAACTTTCCAAGATAATAACTTAATATCTACGGAATGTAAGGGTTCAAACGGAACCCCTTGAAGAACTGAAAGAACTAGATTAAGACTCCAGGGAGGAGTCAAGGGTCTGTAAACAGGCTTGATTCTAACCAGAGCCTGAACAAACGCTTGAACTTCTGGCACAGCTGCCAGCCTTTTGTGAAGTAAAACAGATAACGCAGAAATCTGTCCCTTCAGAGAACTTGCAGATAATCCCTTCTCCAAACCCCCTTGAAGAAAGGATAAAATTCAAGGAATTTTTATCTTGTTCCATGGGAATCCTTTAGATTCACACCAATAGATATATTTTTTCCATATCTTATGGTAAATTTTTCTAGTTACAGGCTTTCTAGCCTGAATCAGAGTATCTATTACAGAATCTGAAAACCCACACTTTGATAAAATCAAGCGTTCAATCTCCAAGCAGTCAGTTGGAGAGAAACCAGATTCGGATGTTCGAATGGACCTTGAACAAGAAGGTCCTGTCTCAAAGGTAGCTTCCATGGTGGAGCCGATGACATATTCACCAGGTCTGCATACCAAGTCCTGCGTGGCCACGCAGGAGCTATCAAGATCACCGAAGCCCTCTCCTGGTTGATCCTGGCTACCAGCCTGGGAATGAGAGGAAACGGTGGGAAAACATAAGCTAGGTTGAAGGTCCAAGGTGCTACTAGTGCATCTACTAGAGTCGCCTTGGGATCCCTGGATCTGGACCCGTAACAAGGAACCTTGAAGTTCTGACGAGACGCCATCAGATCCATGTCTGGAATGCCCCATAATTGAGTTATTTGGGCAAAGATTTCCGGGTGGAGTTCCCACTCCCCCGGATGGAATGTCTGACGACTCAGAAAATCCGCTTCCCAATTTTCCACTCCTGGGATGTGAATTGCAGACAAGTGGCAGGAGTGATCCTCCGCCCATTGAATTATCTTGGTCACTTCCTCCATCGCCAGGGAACTCCTTGTTCCCCCCTGATGGTTGATATATGCAACTGTCGTCATGTTGTCTGATTGAAACCTTATGAATTTGGCCTTTGCTAGATGAGGCCAAGCTTTGAGAGCATTGAATATCGCTCTCAGTTCCAGAATGTTTATCGGGAGAAGAGATTCTTCCCGAGACCATAGACCCTGAGCTTTCAGGGGTTCCCAGACCGCGCCACAGCCCACCAGACTGGCGTTGGTCGTGACAATGACCCACTCTGGTCTGCGGAAGCTCATTCCCTGTGACAGGTTGTCCAGGATTAGCCACCAACGGAGTGAATCTCTGGTCCTTTGATCTACTTGAATCGTCGGAGACAAGTCTGTATAATCCCCATTCCACTGACGAGACGCCATCAGATCCATGTCTGGAATGCCCCATAATTGTTGTAATAGTCTTAGATGAATTCGTGCAAAAGGAACTATGTCCATTGCTGCAACCATCAATCCTATTACTTCCATGCACTGCGCTATGGAAGGATGAAGAACTTGACAAGAGCTTAGAAGTTTTGATTTTCTGACCTCTGTCAGAAAAATCCTCATTTCTAAGGAGTCTATTATTGTTCCCAAGAAGGGAACTCTTGTTGACGGGGAAAGAGAACTTTTTTTCTATGTTTACTTTCCATCCGTGAGATCTGAGAAAGGCTAGGACGATGTCCGTATGAGCCTTTGCTTTTGACAGAGACGACGCTTGAATCAGGATGTCGTCCAAGTACGGTACTACTGCAATGCCCCTTGGTCTTAGAACCGCTAGAAGGGACCCTAGTACCTTTGTGAAAATTCTCGGAGCAGTGGCTAATCCGAATGGAAGTGCCACAAACTGGTAATGCTTGTCCAGAAAAGCGAACCTTAGGAACTGATGATGTTCCTTGTGGATAGGAATATGGAGGTACGCATCCTTTAAATCCACCGTGGTCATAAATTGACCTTTCTGGATGGTAGGAAGGATCGTTCGAATGGTTTCCATTTTGAACGATGGAACCCTGAGAAATTTGTTTAGGATCTTGAGATCTAGAATAGGTCTGAATGTTCCCTCTTTTTTGGGAACTATGAACAGGTTGGAGTAAAACCCCATCCCTTGTTCTCTTATTGGAACTGGATGAATTACCCCCATCCTTAACAGGTCTTCTACACAATGTAAGAATGCCTGTCTTTTTATTTGGTTTGAAGATAATTGAGACCTGTGGAACCTTCCCCTTGGGGGTAGTTCCTTGAATTCCAGGAGATAACCTTGAGAAACTATTTCTAGTGCCCAAGGATCCTGAACATCTCTTGCCCAGGCCTGAGCAAAGAGAGAAAGTCTGCCCCCCACCAGATCCGGTCCCGGATCGGGGGCCATCCCTTCATGCTGTTTTGGTAGCAGTGGCAGGCTTCTTGGCCTGCTTACCCTTGTTCCAGCCTTGCATCGGTCTCCAGGCTGGTTTGGGTTGAGAAGTATTACCCTCTTGCTTAGAGGATGTAGAAGTAGAGGCTGGTCCGTTTCTGCGAAAGGGACGAAAATTAGGCTTATTTCTAGCCTTAAAAGACCTATCCTGAGGAAGGGCGTGGCCCTTTCCTCCGGTAATGTCTGAAATAATCTCTTTCAAATCAGGACCAAACAGTGTTTTGCCCTTGAAAGGGATGTTAAGCAATTTTGTCTTGGAAGACACATCCGCTGACCAAGACTTTAGCCAGAGCGCTCTGCGCGCCACGATAGCAAACCCTGAATTTTTCGCCGCTAATCTCGCTAATTGCAAAGCGGCATCTAGAATAAAAGAGTTAGCCAATTTAAGTGCATGAACTCTGTCCATAACCTCCTCATACGAAGATTCTTTATTGAGCGACTTTTCTAGTTCTTCGAACCAGAAACACGCTGCCGTAGTGACAGGAACAATGCATGAAATTGGTTGAAGGTAACCTTGCTGAACAAACATTTTTTTAAGCAAACCCTCCAATTTTTTATCCATAGGATCTTTAAAAGCACAACTATCTTCTATGGGAATAGTAGTGCGTTTGTTTAGAGTAGAGACCGCCCCCTCGACCTTAGGGACTGTCTGCCATAAGTCCTTTCTGGGGTCGACTATAGGAAATAATTTCTTAAATAAAGGGGAGGCACAAAAGGTATGCCGGGCCTTTCCCATTCCTTGTTTACTATGTCCGCCACCCGCTTGGGTATAGGAAAAACATCGGGGGGCACCGGAACCTCTAGGAACTTGTCCATCTTACATAATTTCTCTGGAATGACCAAATTGTCACAATCATCCAGAGTAGATAATACCTCCTTAAGCAGTGCGCGGAGATGTTCTAATTTAAATTTAAATGTTACAACATCAGGTTCAGCTTGTTGAGAAATTTTTCCTGAATCTGAAATTTCTCCCTCAGACAAAACCTCCCTCCTGGCCCCTTCAGATTGGTGTGAGGGTATGTCAGAAGCGTTATCATCAGCGTCCTCTTGCTCTTCAGTGTTTAAAACAGAGCAATCGCGCTTTCTTTGATAAGTAGGCATTTTAGATAAAATATTTGCAATAGAATTATCCATAACAGCCGTTAATTATTGCATAGTAATAAGTATTGGCGCACTAGATGTACTAGGGGCCTCTTGTGTGTGCAAAACTGGTGTAGACACAGAAGGGGGTGATGCAGTACCATGCTTACTCCCCTCATCTGAAGAATCATCTTGGGCACTATTAATATCTGTGGCATCATTGTCCCTACTTTGTTTGGACACCATGTCACAATTATCACATATATTTAAATGGGGAGACACATTGGCTTTCATACATATAGAACATCGTTTATCTGATGGTTCAGACATGTTAAACAGGCTTAAACTTGTCAACAAAGCACAAAAAACGTTTTAAAATAAAACCGTTACTGTCACTTTAAATTTTTAACAGAACACACTTTATTACTGAATATGCGAAAAAGTATGAAGCAATTGTTCAAAATTCACCAAAATTTCACCACAGTGTCTTAAAGCCTTAAAAGTATTGCACACCAAATTTGAAAGCTTTAACCCTTAAAATAACGGAACCGGAGCCGTTTTTACATTTAACCCCTATACAGTCCCAGGAATCTGCTTTGCTGAGACCCAACCAAGCCCAGAGGGGAATACGATACCAAATGACGCCTTCTATAAGCTTTTTCAGTGGATCTTAGCTCCTCACACATGCATCTGCATGCCTTGCCTTCCAAAAACAACTGCGCATTAGTGGCGCGAAAATGAGGCTCTGCCTATGACTAGAGAAGGCCCCCATCTGAAAAACAAAATTTATGCTTACCTGATAAATTCATTTCTCCTGTAGTGTGGTCAGTCCACGGGTCATCATTACTTCTGGGATATTATCTCCTCCCCTACAGGAAGTGCAAGAGGATTCACCCAGCAGAGCTGCTATATAGCTCCTCCCCTCTACGTCACCTCCAGTCATTCGACCAAAGGACCAACGAGAAAGGAGAAGCCCAAGGGTGTAGTGGTGACTGGAGTATAATCCAAAAAAATTTTAAGCCTGCCATAAAAAACAGGGCGGGCCATGGACTGACCACACTACAGGAGAAATGAATTTATCAGGTAAGCATAAATTTTGTTTTCTCCTGTTAAGTGTGGTCAGTCCACGGGTCATCATTACTTCTGGGATACCAATACCAAAGCAAAAGTACACGGATGACGGGAGGGACAGGCAGGCTCTTTATACGGAGGGAACGAACCACTGCCTGAAGAACCTTTCTCCCAAAAACAGCCTCCGAAGAAGCAAAAGTGTCAAATTTGTAAAATTTGGAAAAAGTATGAAGAGAAGACCAAGTTGCAGCCTTGCAAATCTGTTCAACAGAAGCCTCATTCTTAAAGGCCCAAGTGGAAGCCACAGCTCTAGTAGAATGAGCTGTAATTCTTTCAGGAGGCTGCTGTCCAGCAGTCTCATAGGCTAATCGTATTATGCTACGAAGCCAAAAAGAGAGAGAGGTAGCCGAAGCTTTTTGACCTCTCCTCTGACCAGAATAAACGACAAACAGGGAAGACGTTTGACGAAAATCCTTAGTTGCCTGTAGATAAAATTTCAGGGCACGGACTACATCTAGATTGTGTAGCAGACGTTCCTTCTTCGAGGAAGGATTAGGACACAAAGATGGAACAACAATCTCTTGATTGATATTCCTGTTAGTGACCACCTTAGGTAGGAACCCAGGTTTAGTACGCAGAACTACCTTGTCTGAATGAAAAATCAGATAAGGAGAATCACAATGTAAGGTAGATAACTCAGAAACTCTTCGAGCCGAGGAAATAGCCATTAAAAACAGAACTTTCCAAGATAACAACTTGATATCAATGGAATGAAGGGGTTCAAACGGAACACCCTGTAAAACATTAAGAACTAAGTTCAAACTCCATGGCGGAGCAACAGTTTTAAACACAGGCTTGATCCTAGCTAAAGCCTGACAAAAAGCTTGAACGTCCGGAACTTCTGACAGACGTTTGTGTAAAAGAATGGACAGAGCTGAAATCTGTCCCTTTAAAGAACTAGCAGATAACCCCTTTTCTAAACCTTCTTGTAGAAAAGACAATATCCTTGGAATCCTAACCTTACTCCATGAGTAACTCTTGGATTCGCACCAATATAAGTATTTACGCCATATTTTATGGTAAATCCTTCTGGTAACAGGCTTCCTAGCCTGTATTAAGGTATCAATAACTGGCTCAGAAAAACCACGTTTTGATAAAATCAAGCGTTCAATTTCCAAGCAGTCAGCTTCAGAGAAGTTAGATTTTGATGTTTGAATGGACCCTGGATCAGAAGGTCCTGTTTCAGAGGTAGAGACCAAGGCGGACAGGATGACATGTCCACTAGATCTGCATACCAAGTCCTGCGTGGCCATGCAGGTGCTATTAGAATCACTGATGCTCTCTCCTGTTTGATTCTGGCAATCAATCGAGGAAGCATCGGGAAGGGTGGAAACACATAAGCCATTCCGAAGGTCCAAGGTGCTGTCAAAGCATCTATCAGAACCGCTCCCGGATCCCTGGATCTGGACCCGTAGCAAGGAAGCTTGGCGTTCTGACGAGACTTGCCCCAACGTCGAAGTATCTGGGCAAAGACCTCCGGATGAAGTTCCCACTCCCCCGGATGAAAAGTCTGACGACTTAAGAAATCCGCCTCCCAGTTCTCCACTCCCGGGATGTGGATTGCAGACAGGTGGCAAGAGTGAGACTCTGCCCAGCGAATTATCTTTGATACTTCCATCATTGCTAGGGAGCTTCTTGTCCCTCCCTGATGGTTGATGTAAGCTACAGTCGTGATGTTGTCCGACTGAAACCTGATGAACCCCCGAGTTGTTAACTGGGGCCAAGCCAGAAGGGCATTGAGAACTGCTCTCAATTCCAGAATGTTTATTGGAAGAAGACTCTCCTCCTGATTCCATAGTCCCTGAGCCTTCAGAGAATTCCAGACAGCACCCCAACCTAGAAGGCTGGCGTCTGTTGTTACAATTGTCCAGTCTGGCCTGCTGAATGGCATTCCCCTGGACAGGTGTGGCCGATAAAGCCACCATAGAAGAGAATTTCTGGTCTCTTGATTCAGATTCAGAGTGGGGGACAAATCTGAGTAATCCCCATTCCACTGACTTAGCATGCACAATTGCAGCGGTCTGAGATGTAGGCGTGCAAAAGGTACTATGTCCATTGCCGCTACCATTAAGCCGATCACCTCCATGCATTGAGCTACTGACGGGTGTTGAATGGAATGAAGGACACGGCATGCATTTTGAAGCTTTGTTAACCTGTCTTCTGTCAGGTAAATCTTCATTTCTACAGAATCTATAAGAGTCCCCAAGAAGGGAACTCTTGTGAGTGGAAAGAGAGAACTCTTCTTTTCGTTCACCTTCCATCCATGCGACCTTAGAAATGCCAATACTAGTTCTGTATGAGACTTGGCAGTTTGAAAGCTTGAAGCTTGTATCAGAATGTCGTCTAGGTACGGAGCTACCGAAATTCCTCGCGGTCTTAGTACCGCCAGAAGAGTACCCAGAACCTTTGTGAAGATTCTTGGAGCTGTAGCCAATCCGAATGGAAGAGCTACAAACTGGTAATGCCTGTCTAGAAAGGCAAACCTTAGATACCGGTAATGATTTCTGTGAATCGGTATGTGAAGGTAAGCATCCTTTAAATCCACTGTGGTCATGTACTGACCCTCTTGGATCATGGGCAAAATTGTTCGAATCGTTTCCATCTTGAACGATGGAACTCTTAGGAATTTGTTTAGGATCTTTAAATCAAAGATTGGCCTGAAAGTTCCCTCTTTTTTGGGAACTACAAACAGATTTGAGTAAAACCCCTGTCCTTGTTCCGACCGCGGAACTGGATGGATCACTCCCATTAATAAAAGATCTTGTACGCAGCGTAGGAACGCTTCTTTCTTTATTTGGTTTGTTGACAACCTTGACAGATGAAATCTCCCTCTTGGGGGAGAGGATTTGAAGTCCAGGAGGTATCCCTGAGATATGATCTCTAACGCCCAGGGATCCTGAACATCTCTTGCCCAAGCCTGGGCGAAGAGAAAAAGTCTGCCCCCTACTAGATCCGGTCCCGGATCGGGGGCCCTCGATTCATGCTGTCTTAGGGGCAGCAGCAGGTTTCCTGGCCTGCTTGCCCTTGTTCCAGGACTGGTTAGGTTTCCAGCCTTGTCTGTAGCGAGCAACAGCTCCTTCCTGTTTTGGTGCAGAGGAAGTTGATGCTGTTCCTGTTTTAAAATTACGAAAGGAACGAAAATTAGACTGTCTAGCCCTAGGTTTGGCTTTGTCCTGAGGCAGGGCATGGCCTTTACCTCCTGTAATGTCAGCGATAATCTCCTTCAAACCGGGCCCGAATAAGGTCTGCCCTTTGAAAGGTATATTAAGCAATTTAGATTTAGAAGTAACATCAGCTGACCAGAATTTTAGCCACATCGCTCTGCGTGCCTGAATGGCAAATCCGGAATTCTTAGCCGTAAGTTTAGTTAAATGTACTACGGCATCTGAAATAAATGAGTTAGCTAACTTAAGGGTTCTAAGTTTGAGTGTAATCTCATCTAGTGTAGATGATTCAAGTGTCTCTTCCAGAGACTCAAACCAAAATGCTGCTGCAGCCGTGACAGGCGCAATACATGCAAGAGGTTGCAATATAAAACCTTGTTGAACAAACATTTTCTTAAGGTAACCCTCTAATTTTTTATCCATTGGATCTGAAAAGGCACAGCTATCCTCCACCGGGATAGTGGTACGCTTAGCCAAAGTAGAAACTGCTCCCTCCACCTTAGGGACCGTTTGCCATAAGTCCCGTGTGGTGGCGTCTATTGGAAACATTTTTCTAAATATCGGAGGAGGTGAGAACGGCACACCGGGCCTATCCCACTCCTTAGTAACAATTTCAGTAAGTCTCTTAGGTATAGGAAAAACATCAGTACTCGCCGGGTACCGCAAAATATTTATCCAACCTACACATTTTCTCTGGTATTGCAACTGTGTTACAATCATTCAGAGCCGCTAACACCTCCCCTAGTAATACACGGAGGTTTTCCAGCTTAAATTTAAAATTTGAAATATCTGAATCCAATCTGTTTGGATCAGAACCGTCACCCACAGAATGAAGTTCTCCGTCCTCATGTTCTGCCGCCTGTGACGCAGTGTCTGACATGGCCCTAATATTATCAGCGCACTCTGTTCTCACCCCAGAGTGATCACGCTTGCCTCTAAGTTCTGGTAATTTAGCCAAAACTTCAGTCATAACAGTAGCCATATCCTGTAATGTGATTTGAAATGGCCGCCCAGATGTACTCGGCGCTACAATATCACGCACCTCCCGAGCGGGAGATGCAGGTACTGACACGTGAGGCGAGTTAGTCGGAATAACTCTCCCCTCGTTGTCTGGTGAAATATGTTCAATTTGTACAGATTGACTTTTATTTAAAGTAGCATCAATACAGTTAGTACATAAATTTCTATTGGGCTCCACTTTGGCATTAGCACATATAGTACATGTATCTTCCTCTGAATCAGACATGTTTAACACACTAGCAATTAACTAGCAACTTGGAAATGCTTTTTCAAGTAATTTACAATAATATGAAAACGAACTGTGCCTATAAGAAGCACAGAAAAAATTATGACAGTTATAGCATCAAAACTTTGTAAGAAATATACAATTTTAGCAAAGGATTGTTCCCATTAGCAAAGGCTAACTAACCCTGGCAGCAGAAAAAATACACAAATAACGTTTTTTATCACAGTCAACTACACTCTTCACAGCTCTGCTGTGATGATTACCTCCCTCAAAAAAGGCTTTGAAGATCCCTGAGTTCTGTAGAGATGAACCGGATCATGCAGGAAGAAAATGAACCTCTGACTGAGTTTTTTGATGCGTAGTAAAAGCGCCAAAAATGGCCCCTCCCCCTCACACATAACAGTGAGAGAGATCAGTGAACTGCTTTAAATTAAACAAAACTATTGCCAAGTGGAAAAAATAGTGCCCAAAATATTTTTTCACCCAGTACCTCAGAGAAATAAACGTTTTTACATGCCAGCAAAAAAACGTTTAACCTCAATAAATTAATTGTTATTTAAAACCTATTGCAAGTCCCTGCAAAATAGGTTAAGTCTATGCATACAGTATAAATCCAGTGAAGTACCATTCCCCAGAATACTGAAGTGTAAAATATACATACTTGACAGCCTGATACCAGCTACATCTACTGCATTTAAGGCTGAGTTTACATTATAACGGTATGGCAGGATTTTCTCATCAATTCCATGTCAGAAAATAACAAACTGCTACATACCTCTTTGCAGATTAATCTGCCCGCTGTCCCCTGATCTGAAGTTTACCTCTCCTCAGATGGCCGAGAAACAGCAATATGATCTTAACTACTCCGGCTAAAATCATAGAAAAAACTCAGGTAGATTCTTCTTTAAATTCTACCAGAGAATGAATAACACACTCCGGTGCTATTATAAAATAAACTTTTGATTGAAGGTAATAAACTAATTAAATCACCACAGTCCTCTCACACATCCTATCTATTCGTTGGGTGCAAGAGAATGACTGGAGGTGACGTAGAGGGGAGGAGCTATATAGCAGCTCTGCTGGGTGAATCCTCTTGCACTTCCTGTAGGGGAGGAGATAATATCCCAGAAGTAATGATGACCCGTGGACTGACCACACTTAACAGGAGAAAAGGTGTCCATACAGTGCCTGCCGTTTTTTAACAACAATCCCCAAGATTATAATAACTATAAAGCGCTATAATCTGTCAAATATGCTTAGCAAGTAATCGTTTTAGCCCAGAAAAATGTCTACCAGTTTTTTAAGCCCATATAAAGCCTTTATTCTTATACTTAAACTAAGAAAATGGCTTACCGGTCCCCTTCCAGCATTACCAAGTCGTGTTAGAAATGTGGCCATCATACCTCAGGCAGAAAAGTCTGCCAACTGCTTCCCCCAACTGAAGTTACTTCATCTCAACAGTCCTGTGTGGAAACAGCAATCGATTTTATTAACGTTTGCTAAAATCATCTTCCTCTCACAAACAGAAATCTTCTTCTCTTTTCTGTTTCAGAGTAAATAGTACATACCAGCACTATTTTAAAATAACAAACACTTGATTGAAGAATAAAAACTACATTTAAATACCAAAAAACTCTTAGCCATCTCCGTGGAGATGTTGCCTGTGCAACGGCAAAGAGAATGACTGGGGTAGGCGGAGCCTAGGAGGGATCATATGACCAGCTTTGCTGGGCTCTTTGCCATTTCCTGTTGGGGAAGAGAATATCCCACAAGTAAGGATGACGCCGTGGACCGGACACACCTATGTTGGAGAAATATATATATATATATATATATATAATATGAGCTCAATATCACTAGGTCTAGACTATAACCATAGCAAATCACAGTGAAATATATAGAACGAAAATATAGCACAAGATGTCATAAAAAACAACAATAGTCATACAGAATAAATGACAATATGATCACAGAGCAGACAATTCCACACTGCAGTCAGCATAGAATATGTATATCTTGAGAGCAAATATAACGTTCTCAATATTCTCTTGCCTCAATTTTTGCAAAGCAAAGCAAGGAAGGTTGTTAAGCCCAGAGTCACTTATTGGAGATGCATTGCAGAAACTTGTTAAAGCATATGCTGTTGGGGAGCAAAATATATCAATCCCAGTTCCATAGCAAAGCAAAGCAAGGAAAGTGTAAAGCAGAGAGTCACTTTTCAGAAATGCATTGCAAAAACTTGTTATAGCATAGGCTGTTGTGGAGCAAAAACAGGCGATTAAAGCACAAAGTGTCCTGAGTGCATAAGCGAACAGAAAGAAGTCAGCACAGCGTCCATAAGTGAATGAACAAAAGACCGGGTTATTCAAGGCTTAAACAGCCTACAGCTCACCAGACTATTTTTGCAGTCTTTGGACGATACTGCGGTCAGAGCTGCCCCTCCGTCTCTCACTCCGATAAGCTGTACGGTCCACTCCAAAACAAGTTAAACCGAAATGGGACGATATCCTCAAAAGTTGGCGTCCCACGCCTCCTGCTTCACAGAGGCGTGACCTTCACCGTTAATTTGTGTTGGGCTTTTTCAAGCATCATAACCTTTGTTGAATGCAAGCAACTTATATAGCCATCTCATTAATTAGATCCGGTGAAATATACTAAATTTGATTACTCCCTATACTCACACATATTAATTGTACATTATTTACAAAAAACACACACAATTTTATACCTATATCTATATGAATTCAATTCATAAAACAGAGAGTGGAAATCTGATAAAAAAATAACTTAAAGTACAAATTATAAATGGGCACCGATTATTTGGAAAGCATGCCCATATACTGTCTATCTACAAACTTCAGGTATGCAACTTCTGTCTATCTACAAACGTCTACCTGAAGTTTGAAGATAGACAGTATATGGGCATGTTTTCCAAATAATCAGTGCCCAATTATAATTTGTATTTAAGTTATTTTGGTATCGAATTTCCACTCTGTTTTATGAATTGAATTCATATACATATAGGTATAAAATTGTGTGTGTTTTTTGTAAATAATGTACAATTAATATGTGTGAGTATAGGGAGTAATCCAATTTAGTATATTTCACCGGATCTAATTAATGAGATGGCTATATAAGTTGCTTACATGCAACAAAGGTTATGACGCTTGAAAAAGCCGAACACAAAATAAGGGTAAAACACGCGTAGCATGAAGGTCACGCCTCTGTGAAGCAGGAGGCGTGGGACGCCAACTTTGGAGGATATCGGCCCGTTTCGGATTAACAGGAGTTTTGGAGCGGACCGTACAGCTTATCAGAGTGAGAGACGGAGGGGCAGCATGGACCGCAGTATCATCCAAAGACTGCAAAAATCTGGTCTGGTGAGCTGTAGGCTGTTTAAGCCTTGAATAACCCGGTCTTTTGTTCATTCACTTATGGACGCTGTGCTGACTTCTTTCTGTTCGCTTATGCACTCATGACACTTTGTGCTTTAATCGCCTGTTTTTGCTCCACAACAGCCTATGCTATAACAAGTTTTTGCAATGCATTTCTGAAAAGTGACTCTGTGCTTTACACTTTCCTTGCTTTGCTTTGCTATGGAACTGTGATTTATATATTTTGCTCCCCAACAGCATATGCTTTAACAAGTTTCTGCAATGCATCTCCAATAAGTGACTCTGGGCTTAACAACCTTTATTGCTTTGCTATGGAACTGTTATTCATAAATTGAGGCAAGAGAATATTGAGAACCAGTGATGTGCAGTCACTAGAGGCAGGTGAGGCAGTGCTTCACCTCTCATATGGGCCAAAATATATAAAAAAAATTATTGGCTTTAAAAAAAAAAAAAAATTGTAATTTTTTTTCACAGCATTTTTTTTTTCTCACAGCTATATGTTGTGCAATGAAGAGGCACAAGCAGGTCTGCCCACCATTACACAACATGCTGCGCCATCTACTGGATGCAAGTGGTTAAGATCATTGCATGGCCCATTAACTGCTTATTTGAGGCAGTCCTATTTGGGCTGAACCAATCCAGCGAGAGGCATTAGTAAGTGGAACATAGGGTTGGGGCTGGATGTTAAATCATATAAAACAAATCAAAAATGGAAAAAAACAACTTTCATATATTTTGTTGCTGTCCTGTGAAGCTGCCAGCTTTGCTAAAGTGAAAAAGAGAGTTCTGTTCTTCCCCTCTAAGTGCAGTGGAATGTGCCACTGTCACTTCCTGAATCTTTCCAGAGCAGGAGAGAGGCACAGAGAGCAGTGTTTCACCCACATCTTATTAAAGTAAGATTTTACTGATAGGGATTCTGTTAGTGAAAATGATAATTTAATGAATGTGGTTTAGTGTTTGTTTACTCTTTTACAGCAGGGTCGTTTTTGTATTTTGTTTACTCAAACTTTACACCCACTAACTTAGCAGCTTGCCTCTGTACTTCACACTAAATGATAGACTAATTTTCTGAACTCTCTGTAGCTCTGCTGTTTTATTACTTTAAAATGCAGTGCCCCCCCCCCCCCTTGTGTGTGTGTGTGTGTGTGTGTCTCTCTCTCTATATATCTAGCCATCTCTCTCCTTATGTGTTGTTCTCCCCCATTTCTCTTTCTCTCTCTGTCTCTCCTCCTCCCCCTCTGACTCTCATCCCTTATGTAATGAAAGAATCTATAAGCATAATTTGCAGCATTAAAGTAAAAAGTATGTTTTAAACATATTTTAATGGGCATGGATTTCTAGATCTCATAATCAGAGCAAGCATTGTGTTATCTGGCAAGAGTTTCTGTTACAATCCTTTAAACTAAAATCAGATGTTTACTAAGTTGACCAGTTTTCCAAGACACCATTTAAAGGGACATGAAACCCATATGAAACCCATATGCAAATTTAAATAACTTTCCAATTTACATCTAATATCTAATTTTCTTCATTATTTTGATGTCCTTTGTTGAAAATCATATCTAAATATGCTCAGTAGCTGCTGATTGGTGGCTGCACATAGATACCTCATGTGATTGGCTCACCCATGTGCATTGCTATTTCTTCAACAAAGGATATCTAAAGAATGAAGGCGTATCCTGCCACTGCCTCACCAGCCTCTGATGTCACTGCACGTCACTGTGAGAACGTTATATTTGCTCTCAAGATATACATATTCTATGCTGACTGCAGTGTGGAATTGTCTGCTCTGTGATCATATTGTCATTTATTCTGTATGACTATTGTTGTTTTTTATGACATCTTGTGCTATATTTTCGTTCTATATATTTCACTGTGATTTGCTATGTTATAGTCTAGACCTAGTGATATTGAGCTCATTATATATATATATATATAAATAAAATAATTAATATAATATAATATAATATAATATAATATAATATAATATAATATAATATAATATAATATAATATAATATAATATAATATAATATAATATAATATAATATAATATAATATAATATAATATAATATAATATAATATAATATAATATAATATAATATAATATAATATAATATAATATAATATAATATAATATAATATATATATAATCTTATACCGGTATATCATACATGGCCATATCTTCCCGAGTCTTTAGGATTACTCACCTATATGAACCTATATATGTATGCTCTTTATTGAGGGTGATAAGGATTTAATAAATGCTTTTCTTTTCTTGGATCTGACCTGGTGGCTCCCTGTGATTTTTTACATAGCAATTTAATTAGGCTATTTTGGAATGTCATTAGTTTGTGCTGGATTAACCCATCTTTAAGTTTATCTTACTTATATTATAATATTCTCATGTGGGTTCCGTGCACTGGTTCCCCTGCTGGTATCTTGTTTGTCAGGTGATCCATTACTAAATACTCAATATCTTCTTCAGAGTGGGTACTAAAAAATATATATATTTATTTTAAAATATCCAAAGCACAATCAATTTAACATGCATTGTTTTAACGCTTAAAATTTTAGTCTGATGGTGAGTAAAAATCAGCCAGGTGGTGATTCCATTAATTGATCCTACAATCGCCACTTGCATCATAGGTAGGGTGACCATATTGCCGCTTTAAAAAGGGATACATGAAAAATACATATGTTAGGGTTCTTATAGAAAACATTTCTTTAAATAGCCCTGACATATGTATTTTTCATATGTGCCCCTTTTTAAAGCTGCAATATGGTCACCCTAATCATAGGGCAAAATTTAACATTGCACATGATAATTCTTGTGCAGTTAGTGACAGCTCAGATGTTGGCTCCAAAACCAGGAATTCCCATTTTCTGGCTTAAAATGGGAAAAACAAAAAGTTTTGTTTGTAGCAAAAATTAACACTTCCATTTTCTAAAAAGAGGTAGGGGCATAAAATGCTCTTAAAGGGACACTGAACCCAATTTTTTTTTTTCTTTCGTGATTCAGATAGACCATGCAATTTTAAGCAACTTTCTAATTTACTCCTATTATCAATTTTCCTTTGTTCTCTTGCTATCTTTATTTAAAAGAGAAAGCATCTAAGTTAAGGAGCAAGACAGTTTTTGGTTCAGTATGCTGGACAGCACTTGTTTATTGGTGCGTGAATGTATCCAACAATCAGCAAGAACAACCCAGGTCGTTCACCAAAAATGGTCCGGCTTCTAAACTTACATTCTTGCTTTTCAAATAAAGATACAGAGAATTAAGAAAATGTTATAATAGGAGTAAATTAGAAATTTGCTTAAAATTGCATGCTCTATCTGAATCGCAAAAGAAAGAAAAAATTGGGTTCAGTGTCCCTTTAACCACTTTCAGTCAAGGTTACTTCAGTCAAGTTTAAAGGTTACTGAAAATTAGAGCTTTCTATTTATAAGCCACAAAAAGAGGAATATTGTTGTTGAAGTCATTTGTACAAGATCTAATTTGAGACTAAAGAAAAACCGCAAAAGAGATTACATATTTATTTCTTACACATTTAAATAATGTAATCAGATCCCTTGGGGAATCACAGATGTCACATGAATTTTTAAAAATACACAAAAGGATGTCCAGAACAAAAATAGGTTTGTAGCGACAACAATTTACCCTCCGGTACTGAATACATCACAAGAGTTTGAGACAAAAGTCATTAATGTATACTGATGCTTTGATCAGTTTAACCTTTTTAAAGCGGTTATGTCGTTCTATTCCGTCATAATTACACTGGGCTTTAGTTATGGATCCGGTTGGGGGACGTGTCTAGCACCTTCGGCACTCCCCCAGGATCCAATCAGCATGGAGGGGGTGTATCGATTGTCCCCTGTGACACTAACAGCCAGTGAGTGGCATAATTGGCTGTTACAAGTGTATCCGCTTCCTCTCTTCCCTCACTGCGATCTGAGGGAGAGAGGAAGATAGTTTAGCGTTGGTGTGTGTTCTTAGAACAATAGAGGGGGGGGGGGAAATATAAATACAAAAAAATATATATATATTTTGCTGCTGATCACAGAGCTGCTACTGTGATCAGCCTAATATAACTGTGGTAAGCCTGCTAGGGGTTTGATCAGTGCATTGGGGGTTTAATTGTGGGGGTTACAAATATATATATATTTTTTTTTATTTTTTTTATTTTTTTTTTGCTGCTGATCACTGAGCTGCTACTGTGATCAGCCTGTTAGGGCTTTGATCAGTGCCCAAAAGTTTATTTGTGGGGATCTTTAGTTACTGTTAACCCCTTCCCTGCTGTTCCCAATCACCGCCCTTCCCAGTGCTTTTCTATTTTATTATATTATATAAAATATATAAATAAATAAAAAAATCTGAGGGAATAAAAAGGGTGGGTGGTAATTGAGGTGGTTTACTGGGATTTTGGGGGAGGTGAAGTGGGAATTGGTGGTGGTGAAGTGTTAATTTGTAGAGAAAAAATCCCTTGGCTATTCAGCAGAAGGAGTGTCTGACAGCGCAACCCTTACGGCATCAGATATAGAGCCCCTGAATGATTCATATAATGCTGGTGCACCCTGCCCGCCACCTAAAAACAGAATTTATGCTTACCTGATAAATTACTTTCTCCAACGGTGTGTCCGGTCCACGGCGTCATCCTTACTTGTGGGATATTCTCTTCCCCAACAGGAAATGGCAAAGAGTCCCAGCAAAGCTGGCCATATAGTCCCTCCTAGGCTCCGCCCACCCCAGTCATTCGACCGACGGACAGGAGGAAATATATATAGGAGAAACCATATGGTACCGTGGTGACTGTAGTTAGAGAAAATAATTCATCAGACCTGATTAAAAAAACCAGGGCGGGCCGTGGACCGGACACACCGTTGGAGAAAGTAATTTATCAGGTAAGCATAAATTCTGTTTTCTCCAACATTGGTGTGTCCGGTCCACGGCGTCATCCTTACTTGTGGGAACCAATACCAAAGCTTTAGGACACGGATGAAGGGAGGGAGCAAATCAGGTTACCTAAACGGAAGGCACCACGGCTTGCAAAACCTTTCTCCCAAAAATAGCCTCCAAAGAAGCAAAAGTATCAAATTTGTAAAATTTGGCAAAAGTGTGCAGTGAAGACCAAGTCGCTGCCTTACATATCTGGTCAACAGAAGCCTCGTTCTTGAAGGCCCATGTGGAAGCCACAGCCCTAGTGGAGTGAGCTGTGATTCTTTCAGGAGGCTGCCGTCCGGCAGTCTCATAAGCCAATCGGATGATGCTTTTAAGCCAAAAGGAAAGAGAGGTAGAAGTTGCTTTTTGACCTCTCCTTTTACCAGAATAAACGACGAACAAGGAGGATGTTTGTCTGAAATCTTTGGTAGCCTCTAAATAGAACTTTAGAGCACGGACTACGTCCAAATTGTGTAACAAACGTTCCTTCTTTGAAACTGGATTCGGACACAAAGAAGGTACAACTATCTCCTGGTTAATATTTTTGTTAGAAACAACTTTAGGAAGAAAACCAGGTTTAGTACGCAAAACCACCTTATCTGCATGGAACACCAGATAGGGCGGAGAACACTGCAGAGCAGATAACTCTGAAACTCTTATAGCAGAAGAAATTGCAACCAAAAACAAAACTTTCCAAGATAGTAACTTAATATCTATGGAATGTAAAGGTTCAAACGGAACCCCTTGAAGAACTGAAAGAACTAGATCCAGGGAGGAGTCAAAGGTCTGTAAACAGGCTTGATCCTAACCAGAGCCTGAACAAATGCTTGAACATCTGGCAGCTGCCAGTCTTTTGTGTAGTAAGACAGATAAAGCAGAGATCTGTCCCTTTAGAGAACTTGCAGATAATCCTTTCTCCAAACCTTCTTGTAGAAAGGAGAGAATCTTAGGAATTTTTATCTTATTCCATGGGAATCCTTTGGATTCACACCAACAGATATATCTTTTCCATATTTTATGGTAAATTTTTCTAGTTACCGGTTTTCTGGCCTGAACCAGAGTATCTATCACAGAATCTGAAAACCCACGCTTCGATAGAATCAAGCGTTCAATCTCCAAGCCGTCAGCTGGAGGGAGACCAGATTTGGATGTTCGAATGGACCCTGAACAAGAAGGTCCTGTCTCAAAGGTAGCTTCCATGGTGGAGCCGATGACATATTCACCAGGTCTGCATACCAAGTCCTGCGTGGCCACGCAGGAGCTATCAAGATCACCAAGGCCCTCTCCTGATTGATCCTGGCTACCAGCCTGGGAATGAGAGGAAACGCTGGAAATACATAAGCTAGGTTGAAGGTCCAAGGTGCTACTAGTGCATCTACTAGAGTCGCCTTGGGATCCCTGGATCTGGACCCGTAGCAAGGAACCTTGAAGTTCTGACGAGACGCCATCAGATCCATGTCTGGAATGCCCCATAATTGAGTTATTTGGGCAAAGATCTCCGGATGGAGTTCCCACTCCCCCGGATGGAATGTCTGACGACTCAGAAAATCCGCCTCCCAGTTTTCCACTCCTGGGATGTGGATCTCAGACAAGTGGCAGGAGTGATCCTCCGCCCATTGAATTATTTTGGTCACTTCTTTCATCGCCAGGGAACTCCTTGTTCCCCCCTGATGATTTGTTGTCTGATTGGAACCTTATGAATTTGGCCTTTGCTAGTTGAGGCCAAGCTCTGAGAGCATTGAATATCGCTCTCAGTTCCAGAATGTTTATCGGGAGAAGAGACTCTTCCCGAGACCATAGACCCTGAGCTTTCAGGGATTCCCAGACCGCGCCCCAGCCCACTAGACTGGCGTCGGTCGTGACAATGACCCACTCTGGTCTGCGGAAGCTCATTCCCTGGGACAGATGGTCCAGGGTCAGCCACCAACGGAGTGAATCTCTGGTCTTTTGATCTACTTGAATCATTGGAGACAAGTCTGTATAATCCCCATTCCACTGTTTGAGCATGCACAGTTGTAATGGTCTTAGATGAATTCGTGCAAAAGGAACTATGTCCATTGTTGCAACCATCAATCCTACTACTTCCATGCACTGCGCTATGGAAGGACGAGGAACAGAATGAAGCACTTGACAAGAGCTTAGAAGTTTTGATTTTCTGACCTCTGTCAGAAAAATCCTCATTTCTAAGGAATCTATTATTGTTCCCAAGAAGGGAACTCTTGTTGATGGAGACAGAGAACTTTTTTCTATGTTCACCTTCCATCCGTGTGATCTGAGAAAGGCTAGAACTATGTCTGTATGAGCCTTTGCTTTTGACAGGGACGACGCTTGTATTAGAATGTCGTCCAAGTAAGGTACTACTGCAATGCCCCTCGGTCTTAGAACCGCTAGAAGGGACCCTAGCACCTTTGTGAAAATCCTTGGAGCAGTGGCTAACCCGAATGGGAGGGCCACAAACTGGTAATGCTTGTCCAGAAAAGCGAACCTTAGGAACTGATGATGTTCTTTGTGGATAGGAATATGTAGGTACGCATCCTTTAGATCCACGGTAGTCATAAATTTACTTTCCTGGATAGTGGGTAGAATCGTTCGAATGGTTTCCATCTTGAACGATGGTACCCTGAGAAATTTGTTTAGGATCTTCAAATCCAAAATTGGTTTGAAAGTTTCCTCTTTTTTGGGAACTACGAACAGATTGGAATAAAATCCCATTCCTTGTTCCTTTATTGGAACTGGGTGTATCACTCCCATCTTTAACAGGTCTTCTACACAATGTAAGAATGCCTGTCTCTTTATTTGGTTTGAGGATAAGTGAGACATGTGGAACCTTCCCCTTGGGGGTAGTTCCTTGAATTCCAGGAGATAACCTTGAGAAACTATTTCTAGCGCCCAGGGATCTTGAACATCTCTTGCCCAAGCCTGAGCAAAGAGAGAGAGTCTGCCCCCCACTAGATCCGGTCCCGGATCGGGGGCTACTCCTTCATGCTGTTTTGTTAGCAGTGGCAGGCTTCTTGGCCTGCTTACCCTTGTTCCAGCCTTGCATCGGTTTCCAGGCTGGTTTGGGTTGTGAGGCATTACCCTCTTGCTTAGAGGATGCAGAATTAGAGGCCGGTCCGTTCCTGAAATTGCGAAAGGGACGAAAATTAGACTTATTTTTAGCCTTAAAAGACCTATCTTGTGGAAGGGCGTGGCCCTTTCCCCCAGTGATGTCTGAAATAATCTCTTTCAATTTTGGTCCAAATAGAGTTTTACCTTTGAAAGGGATGTTAAGCAATTTTGTCTTGGATGACACATCCGCTGACCAAGACTTTAGCCAAAGCGCTCTGCGCGCCACGATAGCAAACCCTGAATTTTTTGCCGCTAATCTAGCTAATTGCAAAGCGGCATCTAAAATAAAAGAGTTAGCCAATTTAAGTGCGTGAACTCTGTCCATAACCTCCTCATATGGAGTCTCTCTACTGAGCGACTTTTCTAGTTCCTCGAACCAGAACCACGCTGCTGTAGTGACAGGAACAATGCACGAAATTGGTTGTAGAAGGTAACCTTGCTGTACAAAAATCTTTTTAAGCAAACCTTCCAATTTTTTATCCATAGGATCTTTGAAAGCACAACTATCTTCGATAGGAATAGTAGTGCGTTTGTTTAGAGTAGAAACTGCCCCCTCGACCTTAGGGACTGTCTGCCATAAGTCCTTTCTGGGGTCGACCATAGGAAATAATTTCTTAAATATAGGGGGGGGGGGGGAAAAGGTATGCCGGGCTTTTCCCACTCCTTATTTACTATGTCCGCCACCCGCTTGGGTATAGGAAAAGCGTCGGGGTGCACCGGAACCTCTAGGAACTTGTCCATCTTGAATAATTTCTCTGGAATGACCAAGTTGTCACAATCATCCAGAGTAGATAACACCTCCTTAAGCAGTGCGCGGAGATGTTCTAATTTAAATTTAAATGTCACAACATCAGGTTCAGCTTGATGAGAAATTTTTCCTGAATCTGAGATTTCTCCATCAGACAAAACCTCCCTCATGGCCCCTTCAGATTGGTGTGAGGGTATGACAGAACAATTATCAGCGCCCTCTTGCTCTTCAGTGTTTAAAACAGAGCAATCACGCTTTCTCTGATAAGTAGGCATTTTGGATAAAATATTTGCTATGGAGCTATCCATTACAGCCGTTAATTGTTGCATGGTAATAAGCATTGGCGCACTAGATGTACTAGGGGCCTCCTGCGTGGGCAAAACTGGTGTAGACACAGTAGGAGATGATGTAGTATCATGTTTACTCCCCTCATCTGAGGAATCATCTTGGGCAATTTCATTATCTGTGGCAGTACTGTCCTTACTTTGTTTGGACGCTATGGCACAATTATCACATAAATTTAAATGGGGAGACACATTGGCTTTCATACATATAGAACATAGCTTATCTGAAGGTACAGACATGTTAAACAGGCAAAAAAACGTTTTAAAACAAAACCGTTACTATCTCTTTAAATTTTAAACAGAAAACACTTTATTACTGAATATGTGAAAAAGTATGAAGGAATTGTTCAAAAATTACCAAAATTTCACCACAATGTCTTAAAGCATTAAAAGTATTGCCCCAGAGGCAGAACCTCTCTTTACTTTCTGCAATGAGATTTTTTTAGTGAAAATGTTTCTGCAGGTCATTTTTAAATAAAATTCAATTTTAAGTTAGACAGCTACACTAAGGCACCAGTTTAATTGCAATGTGTTGGTTAACTGAAGAATAAAGCAATTTTTAATGTTTTATAATATAGTGCAGTAGTTGAAAATTGCATTGCAAATTAGCTGCATACAAAAAAAGACATTTAAAAATGTCTCTTTAATAAATCTTTTTCCTTTTCTCTTGGTCTAACATAGAAATGTAGTAATAAAAAGATGCAGTTCTCTTACATTCAGAATAAACAGCTTTGCAGACTGGGAAAGGCTAGGGGCGGATTTGAAAAAATCTCTGAGAGCCCATTAACAAGCAATGTGCTGCTGATTTGCAGCGCTACTCCATATTTGACTGCTCACTTCAAACAGCACTTTGCCCTGGATGCACTGTGTTAAGAAAAATGTATACAGTGCAGCCAGAGCACAGCTCTGTTTGAAGAGAACTGCCTAATGTGGAAAAGCACTACAAAGTTCAAGCGCTAACAGTTCCTGCATGTGTCCTGTTCTTTCTGCAGGCATGCTGCATTTTCTGCGATGACATCTCACATCACTGTATGTTCTGCCTTGGGGAGTATTGCACACCAAATTTCAGAGCTTTAACCCTTAAAATAACGGAACCGGAGCCGTTTTTAAATTTAACCCCTATACAGTCCCAGCTATAGTCTTTGCTGAGACCCAACCAAGCCCAGAGGGGAATACGATACCAATTGACGCCTTCTAGAAGCTTTTCCAGCAATTTTTAGATCCTCACACATGCATCTGCATGCCCTGCTCTCAAAAAACAACTGCGCAGTAATGGCGCGAAAATGAGTCTCAGTCTATAACTAGAAAGGCCCCCTGACTCAGTGCCTGCCGTTTATAAACGTTCCCCAAGATTATAAATGCAAATTGTCAGCCTAAATCTGAATAATATGCCCAAATAAAGCAATCGATTTAGCCCATAAAAATGTCTACCAGTTTTTTTAGCCCATAATAAGCCCTTTATTCTGTTTGTTTGACTAAGAAAATGGCTTACCGGTCCCCATGAGGGGCAATGACAGCCTTCCAGCATTACATGGTCTTGTTAGAAATATGGCTAGTCATACCTTAAGCAGAAAAGTCTGCTAACTGTTTCCCCCAACTGAAGTTACTTCATCTCAACAGTCCTATGTGGAAACAGCAATCGATTTTAGTTACTGTCTGCTAAAATCATCTTCCTCTCACAAACAGAAATCTTCATCCTTTTCTGTTTGAGTAAATAGTACATACCAGCACTATTTTAAAATAACAAACACTTGATAGAAGAATAAAAACTACATTTAAACACCAAAAAACTCAACCATCTCCGTGGAGATGTTGCATGTGCAACGGCAAAGAGAATGACTGGGGTGGGCGGAGCCTAGGAGGGACTATATGGCCAGCTTTGCTGGGACTCTTTGCCATTTCCTGTTGGGGAAGAGAATATCCCACAAGTAAGGATGACGCCGTGGACCGGACACACCAATGTTGGAGAAAGGAGGCGTCGCACAAATGACCAAAATTGGCTACCCCCAAATTTAACTGCCCCTGAAATGCCCGAACAGACTCCTGGCATCACAACTGATGTTCCAATATGTGAGCCAATAAACTCTCTCTCCCTGATTCTGACGAATACCATGTTTGAGCATATAGTTGCTCAAACAAATTTATATGCCAGCCAGTATCTGTCAACAAATCCACGATCTCTGTATGTCAGAAAAAATACCTGGCACCCCACTGACATACTGGAGATTAAAAAGTTTTAGGCCCTGACATTAGTAATGGGGATTGTGAAGAAACCCAGCATACGTTCATACTGGAGCCAGAACTCTATCCTGGCTACCCCTCTTTTTCCAGGGGTTATGAAGAGGGACAGATATGAACAGTTGCTGCGGTTTCTCCATTTTAATGATAATACCCATAGTGCCCCCCAGAAATAACCCCCTGCATGACAGGTTATATAAACTAAGGCCCCTGATAAGCCACCTGTCCCAAAAATATAAATAAGTTTACATCCCTGAGCAGGACATTTGCATAGATGAGTCCCTCATGAAATTTAAGGGGAGATTGCTTTTCAAGCAATATATAACATCCAGGAGATTGCGCTATGGGGTAAAATGTTAAACTCTGTGAATGCAGTAATGGGTATACCTGGGCATTTCGCATCTACCAGGGTAAAGATAGTCACTCGGATCAACCTGGCTGCCCAGATTCAGTTGGCACAAGTGGGAAAATTGTGTGGGACCTCCTGCTAAATAAAGGGTACCATTTGTGGTTGGATCATTTTTACACCAGCACAGAGCTATTCAAATTTGTATTTTATTTTGAAACCATGGCCTGTGGCACAACAAGAAAAAAAAAAAAAAAATCGCACAGGTTTCCCCCAGAAGCCGACGCATGGAAAAAAAAAAAAAAAAAAAAAAAAAAAGTAGGGGCGCAACGTCAGCTTTACGCCACAATGAGCTATTGGCCTTTTGGTACACTGATAAAAAAAGATGTGTACAAACTCTCCACAATGCATGATGAAGCTACAGTGCCAGTGTCTGAAGGGAAGATCTGCACAGATCCTAAAGCCAAAGTGCATTGTGGAGTACAACAAAAACATGGGGGGGGGGGGTAGATTTAGCTGACCGGTGCCTGCAGCCATATCTAAGTAAAAAAAAAAAACAAGAACTTGGTGCAAAAAAGCAGCTTTTATATTATGCAGATCACAGTATATAATGCATATGTGTACGACCAAAAAAAAATAAAAAAAAAAATCAATCAGGCACAGTGAAACCATATATTTTTTTGGAATTTGGAAGGATTCTAGTTACCATTGCCCTGACTGCCCCTCTCTACCTGGCCTCTGTATTACTAATTGCTTTCGAATATATCACACAGAGTTAAACTTTTAAATTTGAAAGCAACCTGTATGCGTTGCTAATTTATTTTATTATTCTGTATTCCTAACTTTATAAAATCCCCTGACCTTGTCCTGCCCCTTTATATATCTTAAGCCCATCCACTAATGCCATGATAAGTTATACAAAACAACTAAAATACTCCTTTTAGAATATCCTGAGCTATCCACTTTTGCAAATGACAAATAAGAGCATTCCAAGAGCTTTTGTAAAAATTTTGGGAGCAGTAACCAAACCAAATGGAATAGCAACAAATTAATAAAGGTTTTCCAGGAATGCAAACTGATAATGATCCCTGTGGAATGAGGATATGAAGATAAGCATCCCAAGGTCCATTGTAGACATGAATGGTCTGAGTTGTCTTCTTGAAAAAAAGGAACCCTAAGAAAATTGTTTTAAAGTCTTTAAATCCAGAACTGAACTGTAAATTCTCTCCTTCCAGAGAACAATTAAGAGGTATGAATAAAACTGTAGGCCCTGTTCCAACTTTGGAACTGGTACTATTAGCCTATGATAGAAGACAGCACTCACTGGTCTTGAATAATGCAATAAATACTTTTAATTAAGTGACGTTTCAGGGAATGTTCCCCTTTATCAGACGGGTTGGTCTCATGCAGGGAAGCATTATTAAATACTTGATTAAAAGTATGTATTGCATTATTCAAGACCAGTGAGTGCTGTCTTCTATCTACTATACTTCATCCAGCACCCTGGCATTTGAACACTGTTCGTGAGAGTGCACCTGCCTCTGTATGTATGTATGTATGTATGTATGTATGTATGTATGTATGTATGTATGTATGTATGTATGTATGTATGTATGTATGTATGTATGTATGTATGTATGTATGTATGTATGTATGTATGTATGTATGTATATATATATATATATATATATATATATATATATATATATATATATATATATATATATATATATATATATATATATATTTTTTTTTTTTTTTTTTTTTTTTTTTAAAGGAAAATCCCTTTATTACCCATTCCACAGTTTTGCATAACCAACACCGTTATATTAATATACTTTTTACCGCTGTGATTACCTTGTATCTAGGCCTCTGTCAAAAGAACTGAAATAAGAGGGCAGTCAGCAGACTTGCATTTTAGCTAATCGGTGCACTCATTGTGCTTATTCCTCTGGAGTTACTTATGTTATCTATATGGCACACATGAACTAACACCTTCTAGCTGTAAAAACTGTCAAATGCAATTAAGGGCTTAGAAATTAGCATATGAGCCTACCTAGGTTTAGCTTTTACTAAGATTACCAAGAGAACAAAGTAAAATTTTATGATAAAAGTGAATTGGAAAGTTTTTTAAAATGGCATGGTCTCTCTAAATCATGTAGGTTTAATTTTGACTAGACAGTCCCTTTAATTTGTGCCAAAGTCTGAACAAAACCTAGAATGTCAGGAAGAATAGCAATCTTCCTATGGAACAAAACTGAAAGAGCAGAAATCTGCCTTCTCAGAGAACTGGCAGATAGGCCCTTGTCTAAACCATCTTGTAAGAACTGCAAAATTCCAAGAATTCTAAAAAAATGTCAGGAAAAGCCATGATATAAACACCAAGCAATAAAAGCCTTCCAGACCTTATGATAAATGTTCCTAGTCACAGGCTTAACAGCCTGGATTAAAGTTTCAGTCACAGAATCTGAAAAATCTATATGTTTAAAGAAACACTAAACAATTGTAGCCTGCACTCTCTTATTCCCTTAAGAAAGTGTAACACCGATTCAACTTGGTTACTATGGCAAATAATTATTTTCCTATTATGATTTTTGATGCAAAACTGATAGTCCACATTTAAAAGTATGCAACACCACAGAAGCTTAGGGAGAGAAAAGTAAACAAAAGCTCACATAAATTGCATAAAAGTATTAACCTAAGCCTACCTGAGAGAAAGTGAAACAAACACTTTTTTATTTACCTTACAACAAAAGGCTGCAAAATAAACAAAGAATGTAAAATGCAATAATGAAACATTTTATGCATATGTCAAGTTTAATGGTATTTTAAGAATTAACCATTGAATCTTCATGTTATCAAGTTTAGAGATTTGAGATGCGGATGGAAAAAACAGACCTCGAGACAGAAGAGCTGGTCGAAGTGGAAGAGGCCAAGGAGGAAAACTGGACATCTGCATACCAAATCCTGCGAGGCCAAGCTGGGGCAATCAGGATTATTGATTTCTCTAGCCGTATCTTCGAAATTATTCTGGGAAGTAGTACTAGAGGAGGAAACCGATAAGCAAGCTGAAATGACCAATGAGCTACTAGAGCATCCACAAATTCCGCCTGATGGTCCCTGGAACTCAAAGAACCTGGGAAGTTTGTTCAAACGAGAAGCCATCAGATCTACCTCTGGGAGACCGCAAAGATCCAAAATCTGATAGAATACATCCTGGTGAAGAGACCATTACCCTGGATGCAGAGATTGACGACTGAGAAAATCTGCTTCCAGTTGATCACTCCTGGAACACGAGCTGCAGAGACAAGCCAGGAATGGACTTCTGCCCATGAGAGAATTCAAGTCACTTCTCTCATGGCTAGGGAACTGTGGGTTCCCCTCTGATAATTTATATAAGCCACTGCTGTAACATTGTCTGAATGAAAGCGGAGATGAGACACCCTTTTAAGAGAGGCCAAGTCTGAAGAGCCCTGAAAATAGCAGAGAGTTCTAAATTATTTATTGGCAACCTAGGGTCCCAAGGGGCCCAAACCCCCCTTGTGCTCTCAAAGACCAACAAACAGCTCCCCAACCTCAAAAACTTGCATCTGTAGTGATCACAGTCTAGGTAGGACATGCAAAAGAATCCCCCTGAATAACAAACTGATTATCCAGCCACCAAGTTAAAGACCAACTTGTACTGTGATCCAGACAAATCTTTTGAGATAGAGTATGATTCCTGCAATACTGACGAAGCATACAAAAGCATGTCTCATGTGAAATCCAGCAAATGGAATTGCATCTGAAGCTGCAATCATGAGACCCAGTACTCCATATAAAGAGCGACAGAGGAAAAGGGGGGAAAAAAATGAAGGTTCAGACAGGCTGACACCAATTTTAGCCTTCTCTGATCATTAAGAGAAAGACTTGAGGAGACTGAATCTATCTGAAACCCCAGAAAAGTAACCCTTGTCTGAGTCACCAAAGAACTGTTTGGAAAACATATTTTGTTTTTTTAACCATGCTGTTAAAAGAAAAAACATTGTGAGATTCTGCTAAAATAAAAGATGGAGCTTGAATCAAGATATCGTCTAGGTAAGGGAACAATGCAATACCCTGAGATCTGATCACAGACAGTAGGGCACCTAGAACCTATGTGAAAATTCTTGGAGCTGTAGCCAGACCAAATAGTAGGGCGACAAACTGAAAATGCTTGTCTAGAAAAGGCAAACCTCAAACTGGTAATGTTCCCTAAAAAAAAAAAAAAAAAAAAAAAAAAAAAAAAAAAAAAAACGCAGATAAGCATCCATTAAATCTATTGTAGACATAAACTGACCTTGCTGAACAAAAGACAGAATAGTTTAATTAGTTGTCACTTGTTCAGAGCTTTCAGATGCAGAACTTGTGATTGAATAAAATCCCATCCGCTGTTCCTGCAAAGGAACTGGAGCAATCTCTACCATAGTTTTCAGATCTGAAACCAATTAAAAAAAGACTTGAGCCAGGGATTTGTCATGATACACTCATGAGGAGTAGTTAATACCTGAACTAGCTACCCAGCAGAGGTGGTATGGCATCTCAGCATTGCCTGGGTTAACCTGAACTGTTCTTTCCTTTTTGTAAGATCTGTGTTTGCTAAGGAATGCAGTGATCTAAAAGCCCCCCCCCCCTCCCTTGGTGCCTGCTATCTCTTGTACCATGATAATTGTACATTAACACAGGGGAGGTGGTCTTGTCAAGACAAAGGGAGACAGATTTAATTGAATGTAACAGAAAAAGTACTCAGAACAGTAAAAGTGACATCTGAAGGAGGTTCTCCACAGACCTATTGAAAGCTTGGTAATAAGTATAAGTATTGTGTTTATTTTGTCCCATTTTATGTTAAAGAACTGCACCTTTGCATTTATTATTGTTTATTTCTGTATGTATGCAGTTTTTATAATTTGGCACTGTGTAACTTGTATTTGTCTTTTGTTATTAAACATATAAATAATCTAATTCTGTCTATGGGCTCTAATATCTGAATTCACACTCTAATGAGACAAGGTTACAAGGAACATTAAACTTTAATTGTGTGAGTTATTAGGTTTCCAAGACACCCTTATTCAAAACTCTTGGTGGTGGCAGCATTGTTAATCTGGGGTGGTGTAGGCAGGATTTGGGGGTTAATTTGGTGTTCTTTTAGGTCCTTTGTAGAGGAAAACATGTAAGGAAACCATAGGCTGAGTGCTATTAATCCCTTCATGCCCACTCTCCCCATAGTGACAGCTGGGTGGATATGCTTAAAGTGATGGTAAATTTGCCTTCATAACTTTACATATTCTGAAAGCTCTTGTCATTACTAGCATATTGATGTTCTTATTTTTTTCAAAACTCAATTAAAAACTTCTAAAAATCAACGATTTTTTCAGGCTCCGTTACCCGATTCAATGCAGCCCCTACCAGAAGTTTTCTGAATATGGTATTTGATTGGCATCTGTTTCAGCCAATAGGAGCCTCACCATGCGCCCCATGGATTTTACTCACAGCACGCTCCCGTGCTTGTAACTCTGCCTGGAAGTAAAACTGCGCATGCGCAACTCAATACGCTATTTGCGCAACTAAAACAGTGAGACTGCTAATGGGTACAGGTATTTAGTTCCGCAGCTACATCAGCAATAGAGATAGCTGGTCTAAACAAATAATCTGCTTGCAGAAAGGACCTTCTTCGGTCCATTTCAGATCAGGAAACTATGGGAAGCCCTTCTTTAAAGGTATTTTAACTTCTTATCTAAAGGGTCATTAAAAGAAGCACTGTCTTTCAAAGGGATAGTAGTACGCTTAGTCAAAGTAGAAATGGACCCTTCCACTTTAGGGACAGTTTCCCACAGATCAACATTAGAGGCAAGTAAATGGTATAACTTCTGAAACCTTGCAGAAGGATTAAAATAATTTCCATGGCTTAGACCATTTCCTAGACACTTTTAGAAACAGCATCTGCGACTACTATGGAAGGTTTGTGACAAAGTTTCCCAGCCATAAGATGAAAAGAAAAAAAAATACTCCATATACATCTCTCTGACAAACACTGTACTCTAAAGTCAATCTCATATTCATTCTTCAACCACCTCCAGCAGAGGCAAAGACAAGTCTGAGGTACCTGTGAGTTGGGAGAGGTTTTATAGAGCCCTTGGGGTTTAGGAATCTTTGCCTCCTCCTGGTGGTAGGGAAAAGTAATTCCCAGGAGTATTGGATCGTAGACTCTAACCACCTGTATGAAAGAAACCATGCTTATAGAGATGTGTACCTAAGAGTACACTTATAAAAACATTTCTAACTAGTTTTAATATCAGTTTAAACATATACGTTTTGCATGGAAAAAATAGTTGATGCTATTAATATGCATACATTCTCAAGTTCAAATATTCTTCAGCGGCAGCCAGGCAATTAAAGATGGCAGGAAGAAGCACTATTAACGGATTCAACCTGAAGCTTGAAAGGAAGGGAAATCTGCTTTTTAAGACGAAAAATCTTGCCAATGTTTAAAGTAGGAAATTAAGCCTCATTTTTAAATTTAAAAAAAAAAAAACTTTACAACTTTATGCACAGAAAACTGTAGCTTACAGGCAGTTAAAGTACATGTCGTACCAAGTTCTTCAAAAGTTTTTTTGTTATTGTTACACCAAACAAATTATTCACATTACAAACAAACCTCCTTTCTTGCTGAAAAACTTCAAAAGAGATTTTCCCCCATAATGGGCCACTCAATAAGCCATTAAGAAAAACAAACATTAAATCGACATGCTTTAGCTATTAAGCTATGTGTTCAGGGGAAAATATGAAAGAGGAAATCTAAAAAAGCAAACTTACTGCCATAAAAGGAACTTCTTTCCACACAACACTTGCAAGCTAAAAAAATAAATAATAATAATTCTGAAATCATCTGATTGCACTTATCTAGCTCCAGAGTGCTTAATTTCAAGGGTTAGTTTAATCAATTATTTAATTTGTATTTGTCATCAGCTCTAGACCACAAGTGCCACAAAGTGAGATTCTACAAAATATTTTATTAGTTTATGTATTTATTATATCCTGTGGCTTAAAGCCAGAGGTGTGAAAAGGACAGCAATAGAAATGTTACTTAATTATACTGCGTTAAATAGATACTTAGAAAAGAAGGCCTCTCACATTTAAATACATAGTAGATACAAAATAGAATCATAATCATATTCATTATTTTGTAGAAACAAACATTCTAAATTTTAAATGTAACTTATATATTTAGTTAAAAATAACCTGGTGAGATCGGACCTAGTACATATAGGGCTAGACTACAAGTGGAGCACTTATTTATTGCGCGCCCGTAAATGGGAAAATTCAACGTTTGCGGTGGCGCGATAAATAACCAGTCATTACAAGTGGCTGGTTATTGCTACCGCAAGTTCATGTAATTAACCAGAGATTATATCTCGTTAATTTTACAAATGTCCCCCAATTGGCCCCAAAATTAGGTATATTGTGCCTGTAATAAAATAAAAAAAGAAGTATCTTTCATTTTAATGAAAATAACTGCACTAAGCAGTTTTTTGGGGCTAAAGTTGGCGGATTGTGGTGTGTTAGAAAATAAAAACAGCACTGAAAAAAGCCTTTACATTGATGTCTATGGAAACGGTGTTCCCAGTAAATATATATGTATTTGTGTATATACACATAGATTTGTGTGTTACACATATAAAACACAAATATATATGTATATATTCATAAACATATATTTAACATTTGCTGCCCATTGCTAAGCGACTGCGCTAGTTCTCATGTCTCACAACTTTCCAATTTAATTTTATTATCTAATTTGCTTTTCTCTCTTTGTATTCCTTGTTGAAAGCTAAACCTAGGTAGGCTTATATGCCATTGAACTGCCTCTTATCTCAATTCATTTTGACAGGTTTTCACAGCTAGAGGGCGTTGGTTTATGTGTGCCATATAGATACTGTGCTCACTCCTGTGGAGCTATTTATGAGTCAGCACTGATTGGCTAAAATGTATGAGATAAGGGGGCAGTCTGCAGAGGCTTAGATACAAGGTAATCACAGAGGTAAGAAGAAATATAACAGTGCTGGTTATGCAAAACTGGGGAATGGGTAATAAAAGGATTACCTATCTTTTTAAACAATAACAATTCTGGTCTAGACTGTCCCTTTAATATACCAGTGTTGGTTATGCAAAACTGGGAAATGGGTAATAAAAGGATTACCTATCTTTTTAAACCATAAACATTGTAAAGTAGACTGTACCTTTAAGGGGTTTTCAAGATCTGAGATTCCTTTATTTACACTAAATAATGTTGATAATCATTCACGTTTAGGAGCAAGTTATAACAGTATTCAGGCCACAGAAAGGTTGGCAAGATAACACTAGAAACTGAACTACATAAAGAAAAATCTTAATTGGATTGGCAACAGCTGCTCTATGAATGATAGGATAGTCTTAGGAGTTGTATGCAACATTCAGCAAACAGGTATGAGCAATGATCTTAGATAGTTCTATAATTAGAGAATATTAAAAAGGGACACTACAAAAAAAAAATGTATCAAAGTCATCTATATTAAAATGCAGCGACCAAATGCTAACATTTCTTTTGACTTCTTTTACCTGAAGACAATAGGATTTAAAAGCTGTACTTCCTGCTAGCGTTCATTGAGAGCACCAATGTTACTGGTATGTTACAATGCAAATGTCAATAGGTGTAAATTCTGCTATCTAAAGTGGACAATAACATTTTTTAAAGGGATCTGAAAACCAAAATATATATTTCATGGATAAGATACAGAATGTATCTTTCTTATTTACTTCTATTGTTTTTTCTTTGTTTTCTTGGTATCTTGTTGAAAAGCAGGGACGTAAATCTCAAGAGCCGGCCCACTTGTGGATCACTATATGGCAGCAGTTTGCAAGAATGCTATCTATTTGTAAGAGCACTAGATGGCAGCACTGTTTCCTGCAAAGTAGTGCTCCATTAAAGAATTGCAGAGAATTTTTATTTAAAAGTTTATTTTTTCAGAACTCCGCTCCTTGCTCTACTGAGAGGCTCTGGCTTTTCCTCAGCGCATTGCGGCAATACTGCCTAGTCACAGCGTCCCCGCTCGCTCCCGCTACTAGACCAGTGCGGGAGCGAGCTACATTCAGTTGAATGGTAACCCTTGTTGAAGAAACAGCAATGCACATGGGTGAGTCAATAACATGAAGCATATCAGTAGCTCCTGAGCGTACCCAAGTATGATTTTCATCAAAGATACAAAGAGAAAAAAAACAAAAATTAGACAAGACGTAAATTGTAAAGTTTTTTTTTAAATTATATGCTCTTTGCTGTATCGTGAAAGTAAAAAATATGATTGCCATGAGGTTTTGTAATCTTTTGTGAAACAATGTGTACTACAAATTAAAGGGACAGTCTACACCAGAATTTTTATTGTTTTAAAAGATAGATAATCCCTTTATTACCCATTTCCCAGTTTTGCATAACCAACACAGTTATAATAATATACTTTTTACCTCTGTGATTATCTTGTATCTAAGCCTCTGCAAACTGCCCCTTTTTTCAGTTCTTTTGACAGACTTGCAGTCTAGCCAATCAGTGCCTGCTCCCAGATTACTTCACGTGCACGAGCACAGTGTTATCTATATGAAATATGTGAACTAACACCCTCTAGTGGTGAAAAACTGTTAAAATGCATTCTGAAAAGAGGTGGCCTTCAAGGTCTAAGAAATTAGCATATGAACCTCCTAGGTTAAGCTTTCAACTAAGAATAGCAAGAGAACAAAGCAAAATTGGTGATAAAAGTACATTGGAAAATTGTTTAAAATTACATGCTCTATCTGAATCATGAAAGTTTATATTGGCCTAGACTGTCCCTTTAAGTAACTTTTTTGTAAAACTTAAAAAGGGACAGTCTAGCAAAAACATAACTTTCATGATTCATACAATTTTAAACAACTTTTCAATTTACTTTTATCATCAAATTTGCTTCTCTTTTGTTTGCTTATTTCTAAGCCGTTGAAGGCCACCTCTTATCTCAGTGCATTTTGACCGTTTTTCACAGTTAGACTGGTGCTAGTTCATGTGTGCCATATAGATAACATTGCCCTAACTCCTGTGGAGTCAGCACTGATTGGCTAAAATGCAAGTCTGTCAAAAGAACTGAAATATGGGGGCAGTCTGCAGAGGTAATCACAGAGGTAAAAAGTGTATTAAAGGGACAGTCTACACCAGAATTTTTATTGTTTTAAAAGATAGATAATCCCTTTATTACCCATTTCCCAGTTTTGCATAACCAACACAGTTATAATAATATACTTTTAACCTCTGTAATTATCTTGTATCTAAGCCTCTGCAAACTGCCCCTTTTTTAAGTTCTTTGACAGACTTGCAGTCTAGCCAATCAGTGCCTGCTCCCAGATTACTTCACGTGCACGAGCACAGTGTTATCTATATGAAATATGTGAACTAACACCCTCTAGTGGTGAAAAACTGTTAAAATGCAATCTGAAAGAGGTGGGCTTCAAGGTCTAAGAAATTAGCATATGAACCTCCTAGGTTAAGCTTTCAACTAAGAATACCAAGAGAACAAAGCAAAATTGGTGATAAAAGTACATTGGAAAATTGTTTAAAATTACATGCTCTATCTGAATCATGAAAGTTTATTTTGGCCTAAACTGTCCCTTTAATACAACCGTGTTGGTTATGCAAAACTGGGGAATGGGTAATAAAGGGATTTTCTATCTTTTTAAACAAGCATTTTCAAGAAATTTGTCCCTTTACATAATAACACTTCAATAAATAAATAAAAAACACTATGCTCACTAATCTGACTCTCGCATACATTTTATAGAATTTTGGATTATATGCAGAAAATTAGCAACAGTCTAGAGTTATATCAGATAAAAATAAAACTTCACTATGAACGGCACGGTTCCAATCATCTTTCGGTGTAAGTAAAAGGAAAATTGGGAGCCAGCAAATAACAGTTTAGAAGCCATAACTCCATCCTCCAGATATATATCAAGAACTGCATCATGGCATCTAATGATTCTACCCAGTGAGCCAATTTATTCTAGGGACATCACTGTTCAAAATGACTAAATTTCATAACAAAGCACTTAAAATGCCTACAAAACTTGACATTTCAAAGATGCAATCCCCTAAAATAGCTCACATACGACACTGTAATGTAATAGCATTCTCCATGGCAACACAGAAAATGAGTTAGTCTTTTATGAAACATCGTGGCTTAAAGGGATAGTAAACACCAAAAATTTCTTTTATGATTCAGATAGAACAAACAATTTTAAAACAACTTTCCAATTTATTATCAAATGTTCTTCATTCTCTTGTTAACCATTGCTGAAGGGAAAGCATTATTGACAGGAAGCTGAAAATATCTAATTTAGCCAATCACAAGAGACAAATGTGTGCAGGCACCAATTAGCAGCAGCTCCCACTAGTGTATGTTATGTGTGTATTCAATTTTTTAACAAGGGATACTAAGAGAACGAAGCACATTTGAAAACAGAAGTAAATTTACAAGTGTCTTAAAATGACATGCTCTATCTGAATCACGCAAGTTTAATTTTGACTTTCCTATCCCTTTAAGCCCAAAGTATATTAAAATGATCATTCAGAAAGAAGTTAGTACACATAGTTCTTTAAGCTAGCTCAGGTGGGACAACTCTGTATTCTGGAGTTAAGACATTAAAAACAATACAACAGCATAATAAACAACAAATTAAGACAATGCAATAGCAGCTTGGATTTCATATTTTTTCCGCCAAATTTCAGTTATTTCCTATTCTGACTAGACTGTAGGTGTTACAATAAAGTTACAGAATTTGTAGTACACATTGTTTCACAAAAGATTATAAAATCAAAAAGGCAAATAATATTAGCATTAAAGGGGCATGAAATCTATTTTTTTTCTTTCATGATTCAGCAGAGAGCACATCATTTAAAAAAATAAAATAAAAAAAATTCCTAGTTCACTTCTATCATCTAATTATTTTTTTTTTACTTTTAGTATCTTTGTTGGAAAGCCAGTTGAGGCTGAAAAACCCTGGTCTGAAGTGCCTAACTTTTTTTTTTTAATAATGAGACAAGAATAAGTCAGTGTTCTACCAAAGAAAGTCATGAGAAGAGAGTTATGTATAAAGTCTCATGCACAGAAATGTAAAATATATACATGGTATTGGTATGAGCATCTAAATAGGTCATTTTAAAAATCTATAACCGTTCCTAGACTAAAACACAAAATGTTTTGCATGCGAGGTTTGTCACTCAGTATTTACAAATAAAACAGGAGGAGGAGTTATGCTGGCCAATGACAAGTTGTATACACAACTGCACTTCCTGTTTGCTTAAAATAAAGTTTATGTTCATGCAAAAATATTTTATACTATACATGAAATTGTAAATTGTATCCCTATAGCTGTACAATGAAGCAACATCCTATCATGTTTAGGAGAGGAAAGTCCGGATTTCATAAAAAGAAACAATGTAGAATCCTTAGGGACAGTATAAAAACATGATACACTCTTTTCTTTCATGGTAGTGAGAGTCCACAATTCATTACTCAATTACTCTTCTCTACCACTAGAAAGAGGCAAATATTCCCAAAACCCAAGAGCCCTATGTAACCCCTCCCACATACCGATACCTCAGTCTAATGTATAGTCAAGCTAAGGGAGGGGGGGGAAGGAATAAGAGCCATAAAAGGAGTAGGGAAAATGAGCTTTAAAAAAAAAAAAAAAAAAAAAAAAAAAACACAACATTAGGGTGGGGGTGGGGTTCTGTGATTCCATGATCCACTACACCTAGGAACCAATACCCAAGAAGTGGAGTCCACAAGTAATAACAAAGGGAGGGATTTAAAAACATTTTTTCACTAAGAAATTAAATTCACAACACCAAATTTGTTATAAAATAAATCAAAAAAGAAAGAAAAAAAAAGAAAAAAAAAGAAAAAAAAACACGTCCTACCAAAGGCTACATCAGAAGAAGCAAAAAACATTAAAATGGTAGAATTTTGTAAAAGTATGCAAACAACAAGTAGCTGCCTTGCAAATCTGGTCAACTGAAGCCTCATTCTTGAAAAGCCCAAGAAGTGGCAACTGATTTAGTAGAATGAGCAGTAATCAGTTATGGTGGAGGCTGATCTGCCTCTAAGTAACCATTGTGAATCAAAAGTTTCAATCAAGAGGCAAAAAGAAACGTTGACCTTTCCTTGGACAAGAAAAAATGACTGAACAAACTAGAATTTTGTATAAAGTCCTTAGTAGCATCAATGTAATATTTTGCCCTAACAATGTCCAACAATCTGTCAAAAACATCCTTTGGATTAGGGCACAAATAAGAAACAAATAAACAATCTCTCTGCAAAGGTTTTCTGAAGAAACAACCTTAGGCAAAAAAAAAAAAAAAATGTCAAAAGACATATATATACACACACACACACACACACACAGACAGAAAGAAGTGCACTCACAGGAACGAACAACTGGCTCAATACCATTGTTAGCCTGTTCTATGGTGATTTACCACCTGGGTGCAGCTTTTTAGCCCAGTAATGCTTTTCACAGAGAAGAAATGTCCTGTAGCATATCAGTCTGATCCCGCCTATTACGGTCAGTCCAGCGCCGAAATACCAGGCAAATTATATATATATATATATATATATATATATATATATATATATATATATATATATATATATATATATATATATATATATATAAAATCAGATGAGGATAACAAGAAAGAGCAGATAACTCAAACTCTTCTAGCAGAAAAGAAAGTCAAAAGAAATAACACTTCCAAGAAAGCATTTTAATATACACATTCATAGGTTCAAAAGAAGGAGCCTGCAAGACCCTTAAAGGGACAGTCAACACCAGAATTTTTGTTGTTTAAAAAGAAAGACAATCCCCTTATTACCCATTCCCCAGGTTTGCATAACCAACACTGTTATATTAATACAGGTTTTACCTCTGTAATTACCTTGTATCTATGCTGACTGCCCCCTTATTTCAGTTCTTTTGATAGACTTGCATTTTAGCCAATCAGTGCTCACTACTATGTCACTTCACGTGCATGAGCTCAATGTTATCTATATGAAACACATAAACTAATGCCCTCTAGTGGTGAAAAATGTCAGCAACAAAACAAAAGCATCAAAATCCATAATACTGCCAGAGAAATTATTGGAAAAAAAAAGCAGATTTGATTTACCGTACACCCAAAAGTGATGCTCAGCCTCCCTGCTGAAAGCAGGTTTTTGTTATTTTTAAATAAAGATTGAAGATTGTTGCAAGTTTTCCCTCAGCACTGTGCGTCTATATATGGTGTGGTAGCTTCTCTCGTGCAATTGCTGTGTCAAATGTTACCCATGTGCTCAGTGTTCTGCCTCAGGAAATGCATTCAAGGCTTTTCTATGCAAGAATAGAGAACTTTGCATGTCTGGTATACTGACATGCAAAGTATACTGTTCATTCACCAAATATAAAGGCCTCAGACAGGGCATCAAACTATGTCAATTACACACCCATGTAGGTGCTTGGAACAAAACAAAATGGACACACGAGTGCTATAGGAACCAATATCGTGTATGATCTTAAAGAAAAGAATGCCAAAAAACAGAGGTATGGAAGCTGCCTAGTTTATTATAAACCACCCATGGCAAATTTCGACAGATCCTGGCACACACATTTGCGCTAGACTGGTACTAAATGCATCAATAGCTTAGAAAGCAGGGATGTGCTCTGTTTCAGGGCTTGACAAATCCTGAAAACCATGAAGCTGCAACTCATGATTTTGTTTTAAATTAACAGAAATAGTATCCATTTATTAAAAGAAAAACCATGGCCAATTTTTTTTTAAAAAAAGCAATGTGGGGTTGGTCACCCTATTTCTTGCTGACTGATATGTTATGCTTTGACTATTTCAGCTCTAAAGTATAGCTTCTTACAATTTAAAGACACATTTATGGATATGTATACATAAACCACTTTAGGATTTTATTACAAGACCAGAGACTCCTATTTTTGCATTCTCTTTCTTTACTACTCAATGCAGCTTTTAAAAGTAACAGAATGACATAAACACAACATATTAAAACATCATAGAAAAACAGAATTTATGCTTACCTGATAAATTACTTTCTCCAACGGTGTGTCCGGTCCACGGCGTCATCCTTACTTGTGGGAATATCTCTTCCCCAACAGGAAATGGCAAAGAGTCCCAGCAAAGCTGTCCATATAGTCCCTCCTAGGCTCCGCCCACCCCAGTCATTCGACCGACGGACAGGAGGAAAAAAACAGGAGAAACTATAGGGTGCCGTGGTGACTGTAGTTAGAGAAAATAATTCATCAAACCTGATTAAAAAACCAGGGCGGGCCGTGGACCGGACACACCGTTGGAGAAAGTAATTTATCAGGTAAGCATAAATTCTGTTTTCTCCAACATTGGTGTGTCCGGTCCACGGCGTCATCCTTACTTGTGGGAACCAATACAAAAGCTTTAGGACACGGATGAAGGGAGGGAGCAAATCAGGTTACCTAAACAGAAGGCACCACGGCATGCAAAACCTTTCTCCCAAAAATAGCCTCTGAAGAAGCAAAAGTATCAAATTTGTAAAATTTGACAAAAGTGTGCAGTGAAGACCAAGTCGCTGCCTTACATATCTGGTCAACAGAAGCCTCGTTCTTGAAGGCCCATGTGGAAGCCACAGCCCTAGTGGAGTGAGCTGTGATTCTTTCTGGAGGCTGCCGTCCGGCAGTCTCGTAAGCCAATCGGATGATGCTTTTAAGCCAAAAGGAAAGAGAGGTAGAAGTCGCTTTTTGACCTCTCCTTTTACCAGAATAGACGACAAACAGAGAAGAAGTTTGTCTGAACTCTTTTGTAGCTTCTAAATAGAATTTTAGAGCACGGACTATGTCTAAATTGTGTAACAAACGTTCCTTCTTTGAAACTGGATTCGGACACAAAGAAGGAAAAACTATTTCCTGGTTAATATTTTTGTTAGAAACAACCTTTGGAAGGAAACCAGGCTTAGTACGCAAAACAACCTTATCTGCATGGAACACCAGATAGGGCGGAGAACACTGCAGAGCAGATAACTCAGAAACTCTTCTAGCAGAAGAAATAGCAACCAAAAACAAAACTTTCCAAGATAACAACTTAATATCTATGGAATGTAGAGGTTCAAACGGAACCCCTTGAAGAACTGAAAGAGCTAGATTTAAACTCCAGGGAGGAGTCAAAGGTCTGTAAACAGGCTTGATCCTAACGAGAGCCTGAACAAATGTTTGAACATCTGGCACAGCTGCCAGTCGTTTGTGTAATAAGACAGATAAATCAGAAATCTGTCCCTTTAGAGAACTCGCTGATAATCCTTTATCCAAACCCTCTTGTAGAAAGGAAAGGATCTTAGGGATTTTGATCTTATTCCATAAGAATCCCTTGGATTCACACCAGCAGATATATCTTTTCCATATTTTATGGTAAATTTTTCTAGTTACCGGTTTTCTGGCTTTAACTAGGGTATCTATCACCGAATCTGAAAACCCACGCTTTGATAGAATCAAGCGTTCAATTTCCAAGCCGTCAGCTGGAGGGAGACCAGATTTGGATGTTCGAATGGACCCTGTACAAGAAGATCCTGTCTCAAAAAGGTAGTTTCCATGGTGGCACCGATGACATATTCACCAGGTCTGTATACCAAGTCCTGCGTGGCCACGCAGGAGCTATCAAGATCACCGAGGCCCTCTCCTGCTTGATCCTGGCTACCAGCCTGGGAATGAGAGGAAACGGTGGAAACACATAGGCTAGGTTGAAGGTCCAAGGCGCTACTATTGCATCCACTAGAGTCGCCTTGGGATCCCTGGATCTGGACCCGTAGCAAGGAACCTTGAAGTTCTGACAAGACGCCATCAGATCCATATCTGGAATGCCCCATAATTGAGTCAACTGGGCAAAGATCTTCGGGTGGAGTTCCCACTCCCCCGGATGGAATGTCTGACGACTCAGATAATCCGCCTCCCAGTTTTCCACACCTGGGATGTGGATCGCAGATAGGTGGCAGGAGTGATCCTCTGCCCATTTTATTATTTTGGTCACTTCTTTCATCGCCAGGGAACTCAACTAAACACCACATACTCTTAACCATCTCCGTGGAGATGTTGCCTGTGCAACGGCAAAGAGAATGACTGGGGTGGGCGGAGCCTAGGAGGGACTATATGGACAGCTTTGCTGGGACTCTTTGCCATTTCCTGTTGGGGAAGAGATATTCCCACAAGTAAGGATGACACCGTGGACCGGACGCACCAATGTTGGAGAAACAGATAACCACAATAAAGTAGCTAAAGAGAGAGCTAACTTATAACTCCAGGAAAAAAATGACCAATCAGAGAAGGAATAGTGACCATAAACTGTCCAATAAGCAGCCAAACCTCCTCTTTCTTTTGCTGCTCAGTTAAAGATAAGTACAAAAAAATTTTTTTGTCTCTAATAAAGTTTAAGTTTCTTATTACAATCTTTTCATTTTAATGCATATCTATATTTTTTCGTTTTATCCCTTTACAGACCCGCAATAATTAATCCTTATACTACCCGGTTTATTTTCATTTATATGTTTTTTGCCTGTTTTCATAACAATAAAATTTGCCTCCATTTTTTGGTTTGTTATTTTAACGTTATTTGCCGATTTTTCCTTTCACCCGGTTTTTGTATGATATGCCAAACTTAATCCCTTACCTCCGTTTTGTCATTTAACTCTGTTGCGATAGTTCTAATAAGATTCAGTTCTCTCCCTCCATTACACTCATATCGAGTGTTCCGGTCGCCATTTTGTGGGCCGGACCTTCTTTCCCGCCCTCTCATTCTGACGCAGCTTGCCTTCTCTGTCAGTCAGAGTTTGTTTTCTCCTCAGGAACGGTAACTTTTGTTGCCATTTTCAATCGTGAGCAATAATTATTTAGCTAAGCTCATTCAGCTTTCACATATTGCCATCTTGTGGCCAAAATCTTTTATTTATCAATATCAAAAACGAAATAGTTTGTTATAAGTATAAATAGTAGAGATTTATATATATTTCATTATTCAGTTATTACTGCTATTATTTAAATTATTTAAAAAAAGAGTAGTTTATATTCAATTTATTTTGAATAACTTTAAGTTTTGTTAAAAAATATATTTATAAAAGTTTATTTTAACAATGTCTGAAAACCCAGTAGTTTCTCCTCCTCTAACAGCACAATCTGTGCAGTCAATGATTGATTCTTCAATGAACAATCTTTTTAATAAAATGTCTTCTTTAATGGGCATTCAAGAGACTAAAAAATGTTTAAAGAGAAAAAATCCTTCTATTTCTGTAATTGCCAGTAAAAAGCTTGTTTCAAAATCTCGTCAGCTTCTGACTGACACCACAATTCCTCGCAGCAAGGGAACAAAAACTGCTGTAAAAAGAACCCTGAATCCCAAGCGTAACCAAATGGGAGATCCTAGCCCAAGTACAATATTAAAAGAAAATGTAGAAAATATTGAAAAATCATCTTCTGAGGATAACGGTTCGGAAGATGGTAGTTATACAGACATCAATTCAGATTCTATTTACGTGGATTCTGAAAACTCAGATTATACCCCCGCTTCAAAAGACATAAAAAATGCATAAAAAATTTGGAGATTTTATTGAGGAGGAGACAGAATTCACAGATTGTCTGGGTATTCCAAGATTTAATCCTGACGAGCTTCACCATCCCCGCTCTGCGGAATGGTGCCCCAATATTGGGGTAGCAAAGTTTATCGATTTCCAACTTAGAAAACCTTTGAAGAAACAGACCCGCAATAAAATGAGGGCGGAATGCCCTCGCCCCTTACTTCCAAAAAATGCATCCATTACCCCTGAGGTGGATCCTAAAATCCTTAAATTTATTGGAGCCCCAGGTTATAAAGTAAAAAAAGGGATCGACAGATCCTGGAAAATATGTCAGGACAAATTGTTAGATTCCACAGGTCCATTGACTAAATTATTTGAACTTTCAGAGCAGGGTGTTGCGGAAGACTCCCCCCCTGACCCGTATGTCGTCAGAGAGTGGGTCCAAAGGCTCTTATGTTTTATTGGTAATACAAATGCTGCCATGACATTAGAGACACGTAGAAATATATTAAGAAAAATTGACCCAAAAATATCAGACTTTAATCCCAATGAGATTCCCCCAGATGATAATGGACTGTTATTTGGCGACGCTTATTTGAAAGAGCTCAACCAATACGTAAATACCTTTTCAAACCTCAACAAAGTCAAAACTTCCGTGAAAAAGATTTTCTACCCTAATCAGAGTTTCTCTGACAGGGCCGGGAGAGGCAGAGGCCGCTTTCCCGGCCGCCAACCATTCCTATCCAGGCCTCATTATAGCCAACCCCATCAACCCTATTATTCTACCCAATATCAACCTCAATTCAACAGAGGTTTCCAAGAACCTTCAACCTCATCAACTTTCTTCCCAGCAAGGGGACGCCCTTGGAATCAAAGAGGCTTCAGGGGTAGATCAAGAGCAAGACAAGCTCCAGGTAAGATTATTGGTTCCTCCTCATGTTCTTTCTTCCCAAGACAAAATTGCTGGCAGAATTGCTTTGTTTGCCCAAAACTGGGCTTCTATCACTTCCGACCCTTGGGTTCTCCAAGCAGTGAATTTATTTCACTTCCCATTCAAATAAAATTTCCACAACCAATTCATTTTTCCCAAAAAGACAAAATTCTGGTTCAAAACGAAATTTCCTCCCTTTTTTCCCAAAAAAGCTATCCATCCAGTCCCTCATCTTCAAAATTTTTATTTAAGCAATCTTTTTCTTGTCAAAAAGAAAAACAACCAATTCAGGCCGGTTATAAATCTAAAAGACTTAAATGCTTACGTAGTTTACCATCATTTCAAGATGGAGGGCATTCATTTATTAAGAGAATGCCTAAGAGAAAACGATTGGCTTGTCCGTTTAGATCTCACAGACGCTTATTTAACTGTGCCAATCGCTCAGGAACACTGGAAATATTTAAACTTCCGTTGGGAAGATCAGTTTTGGAATTTCACCTGTCTTCCTTTCGGTCTTTCCTCTGCTCCTTGGATCTTCACAAAATTACTCAAACCTGTGATAGCTTGGTTAAGACTTTGAGGTGTTCGTCTAATAATTTATTTGGACGACATCCTTATTATGGACCAGAATTTTCTCTCTCTCCAAAATCATCCGTCTTCCACTATCTCCCTTTTGGAATCTCTAGGTTTCATAGTGAACAGACAGAAATCGGTTATTTCTCCTACCAAATCTTTAGTTTTCTTAGGTTTCAAGATAGACACAACCCTTTCCACTTTGAGTCTCCCATTAGACAAAGTGAAGAATATAAAGAAAGAAATCTCCAAAACCTTATCCAAAGAATTAGTGCCCATCAGAACTATAGCCAGGATAGTTGGGTTACTATCATCCTCTATTCAGGCTATATTTCCTGCTCCTCTTCATTATCGCGAACTTCAAAGACTGAAAATTCTTCATTTGAGAAAAGGTCTTTCCTACTCTCATTTGATTCCCATTTCTCCAGAAGCGAAAGAAGAACTTTCTTGGTGGCTTTCTCATTTGGATGCCTGGAATGGAAGAGCCATTTTTAGCAAAACTCCAGATTTTATCATCGAATCCGATGCCAGCCTTTCAGGTTGGGGAGCTCGTTGCGGTCCTTCCATCACGGGTGGCAAATGGACTCTGGAAGAGAAACGACTTCACATAAACTGTTTAGAATTATTGGCTGGCTCGTTTGCAGTCAAGAGTTTTGCAAAGTGTTCTTCTCCAGTGTCTATTCTGCTACGTATGGACAATATATCTGCGGTGCAGTATCTCAATCGTTTGGGAGGCACCAAGTCCAGGGATCTGTCCAAAATCACCAAAGATTTTATTCGTCTTTGTTTGGACAGGAACATTTCAGTCAGAGCAGAGTATATTCCAGGACAATCGAATTCGGTCGCAGACTGGGGATCTCGTCATTTGACGGACTTCAGCGATTGGAAATTGGACAGGAGTCTTTTTCTCTATCTCCAATCTCTCAAGGGTCCCTTTTGTTTGGATCTTTTTGCATCCAGGACCAATTTTCAGATGATTCCTTATTTCAGCTGGTGCCCGGATCCGGAAGCAGCGGCCATAGATGCTTTTCTACATCCTTGGCCACGTTAGGGGGTTTATGCTTTTCCCCCTTTCTCGATGATTCCGAGGACAATTTCAATTGTTCGCAGAGATCTCCTTCGCCTAATGATTGTGACCCCCTTTTGGCAGACACAGTCATGGTATCCGTCCCTTCTGGAAATGTCCATCGATCTTCCTATTCTTCTTCCTTGTCTTCCCCATCTTCTCACAGATCCGGATGGCAATAATCACGATCTAGTCCTTCAAGGTTCTCTTCTTCTAATAGCATGGATGATATCAGGGTACCCTGGGCTCTCTGAGGCCTTTCGGCTGGAGCAAGATCCCTCATTCAGGAATCTTGGGCCCTGGGTACTCGTAGATGCTACTTCGCCGCTTGGTCTAAATGGTCTAGCTGGTGCTTGCAAAGGAATTTGGATCCCCTTTCTTCGGATCTAACCGACATTATTAATTATTTCTCTCACCTTTTTGATTCGGGTTTAGCTTATAGAACTATCAACGTTCATCGCTCAGCTATTTCCGCCAGACATAATTTGATTAATAATGTTTCTGTCGGTAAACATCCTTTAGTTTGTAGGATTCTCAAAGCCATGAGACTTAAAAGGCCTCCAGTCCCTAAACATGAATTTTTCTGGGATGTGGATTTAATTTTTTCCCTGTTTAAATCATGGCCACATAATTCTTCACTATCTTTTAAACAACTCACAGCTAAACTTGCCACTCTTCTTTGTCTAATCTCTTTCAGAAGAGTTTCCGATGTCAAAGCCCTAGATTGGAATGCTAAACGTTTCTCCCCGGAGGGTGTTACCTTCTTTATTTCACGAAGAACTAAAACCCTTTCCACATCTATCTTCTACCCTTATCTTCCTTCTGAACCTTCCCTTTGTGTGGTGGAATGTTTAAAATCTTATGAATCCAGAACTTTACCTTTTAGGAAATCTTCTAATAACCAACTTCTAATATCTTTTGCTTCCCCGCATGCTGCTGTATCCTCTACTTCTATAGCGAGATGGGTTAAATGGGTTATGAAGGAAGCTGGGATAGATATTTCTTTTTCAGCTTATTCAGTTAGAGGTTCTGCTGCTTCCAAAGCCTTTTTGAAATCTGCTCCGCTTCAGCGGATTTTGGACGCGGCAGATTGGTCTTCATACTCTACTTTTAAGCAATTTTATTTCAGACCCATTCAACATGCCTCGCTTAATTTATTTTCTTAAATAGTTTATTTGATTATTAATATGCTTTAAACTTGCAAAAATAGGAATCTATGGTCTTGTAATAAAATTCCGATTATCCTAATATTTTGAAAGTATAATCTAGATTTTATTAAAGACACAGAGACGAGTATTTTCCCACCTCAATTATATGTAATACCCTCCCGTTAAGAATTGTATGTTATTATTATTTATTTTTCTTGTTTTGACAGTTTCCATCTGAAAGAAACCCTTTCCTTTTTGTTGGGATTTTCACCTTCTTTTCAAGAGGATTCTCATCTTGCAAATATATCTGGATTCAAGTCATCTTCTGCAATCAAGTTCCTATCTCCCAAGTTTCTCTTCAATCAAACGTTCAACAGTTATTCATATGTTTTGCTTTGTTTGGGACTTTTCGGACTTTTGTTAGTTTTTAAAAAAATTCCATTTGTGAGCATCAGTCAAGAAAGAGGAGGTTTGGCTGCTTATTGGACAGTTTATGGTCACTATTCCTTCTCTGATTGGTCATTTTTTTCCTGGAGTTATAAGTTAGCTCTCTCTTTAGCTACTTATTGTGGTTATCTGTTTTCTATGATGTTTTAATATGTTATGTTTATGTCATTCTGTTACTTTTAAAAGCTGCATTGAGTAGTAAAGAAAGAGAATGCAAAAATACTTGTCTCTGTGTCTTTAATAAAATCTAGATTATACCTTCAAAATATTAAGATAATCGGAATTATCAATCTTTTGTGGATTGAGACAAGTTTTAGAAATCACATAGAGATTTGAAGTTTAATTTTTTTTTATGGTGAAATAACACTTTCCATAATACATTGTGGGAGGATGATGAGCAGCTTTCAGACCACAACTCTGTAACACAATAATTTTATTTCTGCACAGCGAACTCAAGACTCATTGTATTATCTGTAAATTTATGGCTTTGTATCTTGGTTCTTGACGATATAATGTGGCTATTTTTCTAGTTTAAAATGTCATTAGCACCAGTAAATGCTTTAAAACCACCATGTAAAGATCATCCAGGACTTTCTCCCACAACACAACAAAAAACAAAGTTCAAGGAAAAGCTTGAACACATTTCTCAAAATGCATTTCTGCTGTAAAGCCAATTGAGAAAACAATTTGGCTAACATTAAAAACTCTTGGGTTTTGCCTTTGGGTATTCTCCAGTAACAAGCCACAAACTTTAGAGTGACACAAAAAAAATTTCATTCAGATAGAGCATATAAAACTTTTACTTCAATAGTAAAATTTACTTCATACTCTTGGTATCCTTAGCTGAAGGGGCAGCAATGCTGATTAGTGGCTAAATGTAGCACTACCCAGGTGCTGAACCAAAAATGGGCTGGCTCCTAAGCTTACATTCCTGCTTTTTAAAGGGACACTAAACTCCAAAATTTTCTTTCATGATTCAAGTAGAGAATACAATTTTTAACAACATTCCAATTTACTTCTATTACCCAATTTGCTTCATTATTTAGGTATCCTTTGTTGAAGAAATAGCAAAGTATATCAAGACAATGAAGAAAATTAAATAGAAGTAAATTAGAAAGTTGTTTAAAATCACACGCGCTTTCTAAATCATGAAAGAAAAAAATTGGGGTTATGTCCCTTTAAAATAAAGATAGCAAGAGAAGAAAATTTGATAATAAAAGTAAATTAGAAAGTTGCATGCTCTCTCTTAACTATGAAAGAAAACATTTGGGTTTCATATCCCTTTAAGAGCACCAATGCACTACTGAGAACTAGTTGCCGATTGGTGGCTACACACGTCACTGGCGCAACAGATAGTCAGCTCCAGTACATCAGTAAACTATGTGTTTACCCCATATGCAGTGGTTAAAAGGGATACTGAACCCCAAAAAAATGTCATGATTCAGATAGCGCATGCCATTTTAAGCAAATTTCTAATTTACTCGTATTATCAATTTTTCTTCTCTCTCTTTATTTGAAAAAGCAGGAATTTAAGCTTACGAGCCAACCCATTTTTGGTTCAGAATCAGCACCCTAGATAGCGCTTGCAGATTGGTAGCTGCATTTACCTACCAATCAGCAAGCGCTACCCAGGTGCTGAACCAAAGATGGGCCGGCTCATAAGCTTAAATTCCTAGGGGGGGGTTTCAAATAAAGATACCAAGAGAACGAATAAAAATTGATAAAAGGAGTAAATTAGAAAGTTGCTTAAAATTGCATGCTCTATATGAATCATGGAAGAAGAAAAAAACTGGGTTCAGTATCCCTTTAACATAGGGGGTCAATTAAAAAGTATTTTTTTTATAGATAAATCCGTTAAGCTATTCTACATGCTTGCGATCAACCGCATAGTTATATGTAGACAACAGTGCAATAATAAATGCTCTAACACAGAGAATTGCCTCTTTACAACTCATGTCGCTTGTTATGCATATAATATGCTTCTCTATTTATTTCCCTCTACTGCACATTTCAGCAGCTTTTAGTTGAGATTACATACGGAGGCATTCAAATGAGCTTTGCTTGCAGTTTTTCAGCCTCAGTAATCCAGTCTGGCAAACAAGGGGCTACTAAATCCTCTCTGTAGATATAGGATTTTGCATTAAAAAAAATGTGCAATTTAGCTGGAAGCTATGAGCCAACAAGAAAAGAAATGTAACTAGTAAAAATCAGCTATAAATCAAATTGTGGTGCAAAATATTATCCCAATAGATTTGCAGAACTTTTTATTATTGTACTTCTGTTCAATTAAATGTAAAGTGCTAATGTTTTTGGATTATAAACAACACATCCACTATTATAGACTTTGCCAATACACACAGTGCAGTTAATAATTACTCCCTGTCAATAATAGAAATAAGGTAATTAATAGTTTTACACCTGCCAATAAAATAAAGTTAAATTAACAAAAGCTACCCACCTGGAGGCACAGTAGCAAGTGGTTCACAGGTTGAAAACATCTGTGTATTTTCTTATTCAATTACTGCTCAGGTAGGGGACTAACCCTCATCAAAACAGCCACCAAACCAAACAGGGGTGGTATATTTAAATAACAGCCAATAGACAGCCCAGGATGACAACACATTTCTGATTCACAGTGGGCTTTTAACCATGTGTTTAACCCCTCAGCATATTGATGAAGTTTTTTTAATTGCACTTTTCTTTCCCTTTAAATGTAAGAGAAAAGAATGACAGAAACAACCCTTTCAATATTAAAAATGCACAGCACACACAAAATCTTTTTTTCAGGACAATTTAGTCAATCTATAATATTTAAAAGGAGTAAAGGTATTTTTAAAAAGACTACTAAACAAAGAAGGAAAGCATAAATAAGCAAAATACTTAAAAAAAAAAAAAAAAAAAAAAAAAAAAAAAGTTATATAGTTAAGAGTTTCAAATTAGTAGATTTCTTACAAATTTTATATAGTTATTTCTATTTTTCCTCCCACTGCATCATGTGACAACCATCAGCAAATCACAAAATGCATATAAGTATATTCTGTGAATTCTTGCACATGCTCAGTAGGATCTGGTGCCTCAGAAAGAGCGTCAAGAAAAAGGATTGTGCATATTTAGATAATAAAAGTGAATTTAAATGTAAAAAATTAAAGTTAAAATTTGACTTTAGGGGGGCGGAGCAAGCTCTGCATCTGAGCGGTCGCAACTCATAATAGCTCCAGACCGGTCCGGCTTATTTATACACTTATGACCGCTCAGTGCAGCTAAATTTCTACTAAGCTGGGGTGTATGAACTGGGGAGACTACACAAGTACCCTGAACACCTGACTATAGAAGATTCACATAAGACATTGCCGAGACTACGATCGCAACAACTATTGGGGATCGGCCATTTTGGTGCCCACGTGGAGCCCCAATTGTATCCTGCAGTGCAACATGGAGGAACTTCATGCAGATATAATAACTCCGCTAGAAGCTTTCGGCAATTTGATGTCCCGCAGATTCACTGATCTAAGGGGAGTGCTCAGGAACTGCTTTGCACCGTCAGCTCCTTTATCGGAACCAAAGGCAGATTTAAAGTCCCCAATTACCCACTTCCCAATACCGCAGCATTTTGAGGATTTCTGAACTTGATGCAAGCGGTCTGGGTTTGGGTGACTAGGATGATGATCTTAACCCTATCTAAAAGGACTCTACTTATTGTTTCCCATACGATCCATTGATTCTAATGATGACTCTAAAGTTTGAAATGTTATAGTGGGGTCGTACAGCCTCTGTCAACTTTCATGTTGGTAAACTCTATTTCTATTTTTGACCTTCATGCCTAATTTCAACAGTGTGGTGTGCAATCCTAACTCATACTGTACGTTAAATAACTCAGTCACTGCCCCTCATAAGGAACATTAAATATAATATTTAATGGAGGCTATAGCACCGTTATAGTTGGGGCTCTACAGGTGTACCATACGTAATAGATAAGCTGATTTAGATACTTATTAAACTTTGAAGTGGCTATACCCCTTCATAATAGTCATTTAAATAGTAAGTCTTCTATGGGGAGTTCGCCTTGCTAACTATTAAAACATGACTCATTTATCCTCCCCATATTATCATTGCATCTTATGTAGCTCCGCCCCTCATCCCCCTCCCCTCTACTTCACCTAGAGCGGCTCTTGCCCGCTGGACTTCCTTTCCCCCTTCCCCGCTAATTTGGTCCAAAAGTGGCCAAACTAAATCCGACCCACACTCCCCCCAATATTATTTCATGTATGTTTTTATAGCTATGTGGGAAACATATTGCCTATTAATATAATACGGAGGTTCCATTATCCTTTGACATACTGGTTATCTTTATCTTGCAATGTAAAATTTAATCTGTTACTTGTTCCAAATCTCTGTATTTGCATACTTACAGTGTTAACGCTAGATAGAGATGTATAATCTATAGTAACTGTACTTATTTGCATATATTGTTGCACGGAAACTATGATTGGAGCTGTTATATTTTGCCTTCTTTGCCTAGTTTTTCAGATGAAAAATGTTTGCTTCAATACCATGTTATTTTTGTTATTGGATGAATATTTTGCGTAAAATTTCCTACAACCTCAATAAAAAATTTTTTTTTACTTTAGTGTTCCTTTTAAATGTCTAACAGTAATATTGACTGCTGAGAGAGAGAGAGAGAGAGAGAGAGAGAGAGAGAGAGAGAGAGAGAGAGAGAGAGAGAGAGAGAGAGAGAGAGAGAGAGAGAGAGAGAGAGAGAGAGAGAGAGAGAGAGAGAGAGAGAGAGAGAGAGAGAGAGAGAGAGAGAGAGAAAAACTCAGTGAAATACAGTTAAGAAAAATAATGATCAATTATTTTTTTTAAGAAAAAACAAAAAGGAGGTGGTGTTGCATTATTATTATTATTATTATTATTATTATTATTATTATTATTATTAATGAAAATCTTTAGGAATAAATCATGGCTCCCAGGATACATAGTCACATATATTCAGAACATGGCAGGAAAGACAGCTCTGCTAGTGTCAGCTTTTTGTATTAGGCAACAGAAAAAGCACTTTAGCAGTCTCTGTGGGATCAGTGATTCTGAGCAAAGTGATTATATTTTCTAGTCCAATTCAACTCTTGGAAAGTAGTAGTTTGGGCTTTGTCAGTACACAAGTAATAGGACATGAGCGCCATTAGCGAGATAAGCACTGTGGAATACAAGATGTTCTTTTTAAGGAAAAACACTGACAAGACACTAACAAGTGCATACTGTGTGCATGAATAAGTCAAATCATCCCATTTCAGAAATGTTTATGTTTAAAAGGATATCGTCCTAAAGGATAAAAGGAGATATTCACAGACAGAAAAAAAAAATAATACACTTCCATTAGGCTAGAGTATGTTACATTACACAGATAATGACCTCAATTGCTAAGTGGCAATTTCTGTCCGTAAGCAAGTTATGCAACATCATTTAACACCATAGACAGCTTTACTTACTTAAATACCGCATTCAACATGTGTGTTATTTCAAAATGATAGTAAATTGAACCAATATAGAAATAATAACTGGAATCAATGTAAATTTTTATTATAAAACTTGAATTCATAAACTTGTTTTTACTGCTCCAAAGTTAATCATTTACATTACCAACTTTTAATATTGCACTTGCATCCGCCCTTTCACAAACTTTTTTTTTTTTTTTTTTCTTCTTATGGCGTTTTCCGGAGTTAGCCAATCATTTTGCTTGCCTTATGGCTCTACAAGAAAACAAAAATAGTTGCAGAGCTGCTCATGCACTCCGATTCCTCTAAGACTGACTGACAGTCAGTCAGTCAGTCAGTCGGTCAATCTCCGTACTCGCTCTCAACATCACTACACTAAAGAAAGAGAAAATGTAAGGGGCGGAGGAAGCAAATAAAGACAGTAGGAATACAAATTTGATTTAGAAAAAAAAAAACATAATTTATGCTTACCTGATAAATTTATTTCTCTTGTAGTGTATCCAGTCCACAGATCATCCATTACTTATGGGATATTCTCCTTCCCAACAGGAAATTGCAAGAGGATCACCCACAGCAGAGCTGCTATATAGCTCCTCCCCTAACTGCCATATCCAGTCATTCGACCGAAACAAACAGAGAAAGGAGAAACCATAGGGTGCAGTGGTGACTGTAGTTAAATTAAATTTTAGACCTGCCTTAAAATGACAGGGCGGGCCGTGGACTGGATACACTACAAGAGAAATAAATTTATCAGGTAAGCATAAATGATGTTTTCTCTTGTTAAGTGTATCCAGTCCACGGATCATCCATTACTTATGGGATACCAATACCAAAGCTAAAGTACACGGATGATGGGAGGGACAAAGCTGGGATTAAGCGGAAGGAACCACTGCCTGAAGAACCTTTCTCCCAAAAACAGCCTCCGAAGAAGCAAAAGTATCAAATTTGTAAAATTTTGAAAAAGTGTGAAGCGAAGACCAAGTCGCGGCCTTGCAAATCTGTTCAACAGAGGCCTCATTTTTAAAGGCCCAGGTGGAAGCCACAGCTCTAGTAGAATGAGCTGTAATCCTTTCAGGGGGCTGCTGTCCAGCAGTCTCATAGGCTCGGCGTATAATACTCCGAAGCCAAAATAAAAGAAAGGTTGCCGAAGCTTTTTGACCTCTCCTCTGTCCAGAATAAACGACAAACAGGGAAGATGTTTGACGAAAATCTTTAGTAGCTTGTAAGTAAAACTTCAAGGCACGAACTACGTCCAGATTATGTAAAAGACGTTCCTTCTTTGAAGAAGGATTAGGACACAATGATGGAACAACAATCTCTTGATTGATATTCTTGTTAGAAACCACCTTAGGTAAAAACCCAGGTTTGGTACGCAGAACTAACTTATCTGCATGAAAAATCAGATAAGGAGAATCACATTGTAAGGCAGATAGCTCAGAGACTCACCGAGCCGAGGAAATAGCCATCAAAAACAGAACTTTCCAAGATAAAAGCTTAATATCAATGGAATGAAGGGGTTCAAACGGAACTCCTTGAAGAACCAAGTGTAAGCTCCATGGGGGAGCAACAGGTTTAAATACAGGCTTAATTCTAACCAAAGCCTGACAAAATGCCTGGACGTCTGGAACTTCTGCCAGACGCTTGTGCAAAAGAATAGACAGAGCAGAAATCTGTCCCTTTAAGGAACTAGCTGATAATCCTTTGTCCAAACCCTCTTGGAGAAAGGACAATATCCTAGGAATCCTAACCTTACTCCATGAGTAATTCTTGGATTCACACCAGTAAAGATATGTACGCCATATCTTGTGATAGATTTTCCTGGTAACAGGCTTTCGTGCCTGTATTAAGGTATCAATGACTGATTCGGAGAAGCCACGCTTTGATAGAATCAAGCATTCAATCTCCATGCAGTCAGTCTCAGAGAAATTAGATTTGGATGATTGAAAGGACCTTGTATTAGAAGGTCCTGTCTTAGAGGCAGAGTCCATGGTGGAAAGGATGACATGTCCACTAGGTCTGCATACCAGGTCCTGCGTGGCCACGCAGGCGCTATTAGAATCACTGATGCTCTCTCCTGTTTGATTTTGGCAATCAGTCAAGGGAGCAGAGGAAACGGTGGAAACACATAAGCCAGGTTGAAGAACCAAGGCGCTGCTAGAGCATCTATCAGCGTCGCTTCTGGGTCCGTAACAAGGAAGCTTGGCGTTCTGGCGAGACGCCATGAGATCCAACTCTGGTTTGCCCCAACGATGAATAAACTGAGCAAACACCTCCGGATGGAGTTCCCACTCCCCCGGGTGAAAAGTCTGACGACTTAGAAAATCCGCCTCCCAGTTCTCCACGCCTGGGATATGGATTGCTGACAGGTGGCAAGAGTGAGTCTCTGCCCAGCGAATTATTTTTGAGACTAACATCGCTAGGGAACTCCTGGTTCCCCCATGATGGTTGATGTAAGCCACAGTCGTGATATTGTCCGACTGAAATCTGATGAACCTCAGTGTTGCCAACTGAGGCCAAGCCAGAAGAGCATTGAATATTGCTCTTAACTCCAGAATATTTATCGGAAGGAGTTTCTCCTCCTGAGTCCACGATCCCTGTGCCTTCAGGGAGTTCCAGACTGCACCCCAACCTAGAAGGCTAGCATCTGTTGTTACAATTGTCCAATCTGGCCTGCGAAAGGTCATACCCTCGGACAGGTGGACCCGAGACAACCACCAGAGAAGAGAATCTCTGGTCTCTTGATCCAGATTTAGCAGAGGGGACAAATCTGTGTAATCCCCATTCCACTGACTTAGCATGCATAATTGCAGCGGTCTGAGATGTAGGCGCGCAAATGGCACTATGTCCATTGCCGCTACCATTAAGCCGATCACCTCCATACACTGAGCCACCGAAGGGCGCGGAATGGAATGAAGAATACGGCAAGCATTTAGAAGCTTTGATAACCTGGACTCCGTCAGGTAAATTTTCATCTCTACAGAATCTATAAGAGTCCCTAAGAAGGAGACTCTTGTGAGTGGGGATAGATAACTCTTTTCCTCGTTCACTTTCCACCCGTGCGATCTCAGAAATGCCAGAACTATCTCTGTATGAGACTTGGCAATTTGAAAGCTTGACGATTATGATCTTTGTGAATCGGTATATGAAGGTAGGCATCCTTTAAGTCCACTGTGGTCATGTACTGACCCTCTTGGATCATGGGTAGGATGGTCCGAATAGTTTCCATTTTGAAAGATGGAACTCTGAGGAATTTGTTTAAGATCTTTAGATCCAAAATTGGTTTGAAGGTTCCCTCTTTTTTGGGAACCACAAACAGATTTGACTAAAAACCCTGTCCTTGTTCCGTCCGCGGAACTGGATGGATCACTCCCATTACTAGGAGGTCTTGCACACAGCGTAGGAATGCCTCTTTCTTTATCTGATTTGCAGATAACCTTGAAAGATGAAATCTCCCTTGTGGAGGGGAAGCTTTGAAGTCCAGAAGATATCCCTGAGATATGATCTCCAACGCCCAGGGATCCTGAACATCTCTTGCCCACGCCTGGGCAAAGAGAAAAAGTCTGCCCCCTACTAGATCCGTCGCCGGATTGGAGGCCGTTCCTTCATGCTGTCTTAGAGGCAGCAGCAGGCTTTCTGGCCTGCTTGCCTTTGTTCCAGGACTGGTGAGGTTTCCAGGCCTGCTTAGATTGAGCAAAAGTTCCCTCTTGTCTTGAAGTGGAGGAAGTTGATGCTGCACCTGCCTTGGAATTTCGAAAGGCACGAAAATTAGACTGTTTGGCCTTTGATTTGGCCCTGTCCTGAGGAAGGGTATGACCCTTACCTCCAGTAATGTCAGCAATAATTTCTTTCAAACCAGGCCCAAATAAGGTCTGCCCCTTGAAAGGAATGTTGAGTAATTTAGACTTTGAAGTCACATCAGCTGACCAGGATTTGAGCCATAGCGCCCTACGTGCCTGGATGGCGAATCCGGAATTCTTAGCCGTTAGTTTAGTCAAATGAACAATGGCATCAGAAACAAAACTAAAAAAATAAAAAGTTTCTCATGATTCTGATAGAGAATATTAATTTTAAAAAAAACTTCCCAATTTACTTCTATTAGCAAATGTGCTTTGTTCTCATTTTATTCTTTGTTGAAGAGATATATTGATAGGCAGCATGCACATGTCTGGAGCACTACATGACAAGAAATAGTGCTGCCATCTAGTGCTCTTGCTAATGTATAAAACATTGTTGCAAAACTGCTGCCATAAAGTGCTGAAGACACGTGCACACTCCTGAGCTTACCTTACTGCTTTTCAACAAAGAATAACAAGGTTAACAAAATTTTGGGTTTACATCCCTTTAATTTGTTAGTGTAATTTTTATAACACATACTGTGTAACTCTAACCATATGTTTAATCCCTTTGTGGGGCTTCTACACAAGGTCCCACTCACCAGCTGTCTCCTGCTTGGAAAAAGCACTTCTTGGTGGCTCCTGAACAGGATTATATCTAGGTGTTTAAAGAGACAGTAAACACCAGAATTATTGTTGTTTAAAAAGATAGATAATCCCTTTATTACCCATTCCCCAGTTTTGCATAACCAACACAGTTATAATAATATACTTTTTACCTCTGTGATTACCTTGTATCTAAGCCTCTGCAAACTGCCCCCTTATTTCAGTTCTTTTCACAGACATGCATTTTTAGCCAATCAGTGCCTTGCTCTTAGGAGCTTCACGTGCCGGAGCTCAATGTTATCTATATGACACACATGAACTAATGCCCTCTAGTGGCCAAAATGCATTCTGATTAGAGGCGGTCTTCAAGGTCTAAGAAATTAGCACATGAACCTCCTAGATTTAGCTTTCAACTAAGAATACCAAGAGAACAAAGCAAAATTTGTAATAAAAGTAAATTGGAAAGTTGTTTAAAATTACATGCCCTATTTAAATCATGAAAGATTTTTTTTTTACTTTACTGTCCCTTTAACCCCTCTGTTGGAGATTAAAGAGAGTTCCCATGTGAATAGTGCAAACACACATTTTTTACGAATTAGCGCATGTGGTTCTTCTACTACAATGTCCCTTAATTTCAATAGACATTTGTATTCCTCTTGATTAACAAATACATTGAATCATTTATTCGCAAAGTGTAAAAAAACAAAAACAAAACACTACACAAGGAACTTTTCATGGTGCAAAGGTATCACATGACAAACAAACACAATCAGCAGTGTAAAAATCTAACCATCAAATATATTCACATAGTGTAATTTATCATACAAAAAGTGAAATAAGAGAAGTATTCCGGTTTGCTATTTTAATAGCCTGGGGAAAAAAAAATAGGTTTGTCAGAGTTCATTAAACTCTCAACCTTGGCCTACGATAAAAAGATAGATAACAAAAAATAGCCAAGGTGAGATGAAGCTGATAAAATGTTTCTTATTCTTTCTTGAAAAGTAAATGTCCTTAAGAGAAACAAGTTGACACCCAAAAGGGATATTGTACACGTTTTTTGTTTGCATAAATGTTTTGTAGATTATCCATTTATAAAGCCCATCTGGTCGTGTTTTTGTAAAAATTGCTTTATTTATTTTTTTGAAGAACATTGTGCTGATTTTAAGACTCCTAAACAAGCCCCAGTGTCAGATGTGCACACATATAAGCAAGTTTTTTAAAAAAGGTTTTATACTAGATGTTTGTATCCCCATCTGTGCATATTCTTCTTTATAGTACTGTCTATTACATGTAGTTAAATGAAAATTGGTGTATACTGTCCCTTTAAAGTCCCAAAAAGAAATACAAACGTTGTTGAGACTTGTTGAATTATGGTGCCAAGGAATTTGCACACCGTAACTCTGTCTACGGGGATGGGAGACTCTTTTCTAAAATCAATTACCATCTCTCTGGTTTTTAAATTGTTTGTTTCACTCTGTTACCAGCCTGTCTACTTCCATTTTATTGCTCAATTCATCTTTATCTGAGATAAGCCCAATCAGAGTAGTGTTGTCTGGAAAATTCAATAACTTTACAGATTCATTTGCAGAAGCACAATCATTGGTATATAAGGAATAGAGCAAGGGAGAAAGAGCACAACCCTGTGGGACAGCAGTATTGAGGAAGACAGGGTCAGATATCAGCCCATTCACTTTAACAAATTGTTTCCTATTATAGTTAAAAAGCTATAAAGCCATTGGCATATGAAAAAGGGCACATTAAAGGGACAATAGAATTGTTATTGTTTTCAAAGATAGATAATCCCTTTATTATCCATTCCCCAGTTATGCGTAACCAACAGTTATATTAATATACTTTTTACCTCTGTGATTACCTTGTATCTAAGCATCTTCTGACAGCCCCTGATCACGACATTTTATTTATTATCTATTGACTTGCATTTAGTACTGTGTAGTGCTAAATCTTCAATAACAACTCGTGCGTGAACACAATGTTATCTATATGGCTCACGTGAACCAGCAGTCTCCTGTTGTGAAAAGCTAATTTAAAAAGCATGTGATAAGAGGCAGACTATAGTGGCTTAGAAACAGGCAGAGATGTAGAGGTTTAAAGGTTATAAAGTATATTAATATAACATGTTGGTTGTGAAAAGCTGGGGGATGGTTAGTAAAGGCGTTGTCTATCTTTTTAAACAACAACTTTACAAAAAGTAAAATTAGGAACATGTAGAAAAAAAGAGCAGTGCTTTTCAACTTTAAGTGAGCAATGTTTCACTTATGCTTGCAAAAATGACATGCATACATGTATAATTCCCAGAAACCTACACATAGGGGGAGATTTTCTATCCCTGCAGGCGGACATCCTAACTGCACTTTAAGCAGCAAGGGTGAATGTGTACTCCATGCATTGAAAATGTGCAGTTCTGGATGAGCAATGTGAGATTAGCATGTGCTTTCAAGTTGCCAGTCAAAAAGCTTGGAAACTAGAAAGACGGAAGGAAATGTTGAACAATATGCATACATTTACCTATAAATAAAGGAAAAATGTATCAAGCTGCATTCACAGTTTGACACCATGCGGTGTAGGCTTGCATGAGTGAGCCTTTAAATAAAATTTAAGAAGTATTTCCTGCTTCTTAGTCTCTCAGCCACCTAAGGGGTGGTGGAAATAAATCCCCCCCCCCCCCAAATTGGCTCATTCAAGGCGATTGACAGGCCCTACTATTGCTGCATTACAAGTGGCAATTTAAGTTGGACAGGTTCTCTGCTTAAGATCTTGTCTGCTTGATCAATTTACGTAAAAATATCCACAAGCTCCTAAATATACACACACACACACATCTCAACTCGTGACAGATATATGTAAAATAGCCTCCAATAATACCATGTTCAGGAATTTTGTATTGCATATCACCAGCATTTGTTTTATCCACCTGCAACTCTCTGCAGGTAAAAACCCACCCAGAGTTTATTGTGGAACAATAGCCACCTATAAGTCACATCAAATGATCAACCAATACGCCCACACTCATGCTGTCACAGGAAAAGTCCCTCTTTCACCTATGACAATCAGTTTGTTGCGCTCTAAGAGAATGACATACACATAACATTCTTAGCATATTTTGGATTGAATCCAGATAAAATATCCAACAATCCAATGGTGTTCAACAGCACAGAATGTAACATGATATATTTTAAGAAAAACACTGTTGCTATTATGGGTTATAAGGAAACATTTCAGATTTAGTATCACTCAACTTCTGAATGTTCCAACACAACACTAGCTCCATAAAATGTCATACAGGCAGCTTAAAAAGGACAATAAAAACAGTCTAATTATAAGATTAGTTTGTGGTCTTGCTATAGGTTAGTCAAAATGAAAAATATTTACAACATCTTGTTTGCTGCAATTGTTTTTCAATAGCCAAACTCTACCCAACATCTGCCTTATTTGGAGCCATTTCAAGTTGAGTCTGCAAACAACAAGGCTAGCCACATTCATAATGTTAGTATAAAGTGCACTATTTTGCAGTTCGAATCTGTTAACACCACTCAGCTATAGATATGCAGCAGGGCTAGCCTTGAAAAGTCTGCAGGGTGCTTTTTCAGCTAAGAAATAGAAAAGCCACAATGTTCAGAGCACAATAACATGAAAAGGGCATTGAAAAAAAAATATATAAAAACAATTACTTCTACAAAGTTGTATTAATATTCACAACTAGAATTTTTATATTAAAATCTCAAGAGGTTTAAGGCGTTTCCCCATAAACATCTATGAAACAGCAATGTCAAATACTTTACCCCAACAGACAAGGTATTATACAACATTTATATTGATGCTTTGACAAATTTGAGGAGCAAAGGCTTAATGGGACATCTCTCATTTTTAAAGCATTTCCGCTTTGCATTGGTGAGCCTAGATAACTAGCATAAACAAGCAAAAAGTCCCAATAAAGCGCTCAAACTTAACTGTTAGATCCAGAATCCAATAGTTTTACGGGGGTATCACTGCAGTATCCAAATTCCAAATGACACAAATCAAAAATGGGCACATTACCTTAGTCCTCCGGTGTTTGCAATCGCTGCACAATCTCCCGGTCTCTGTCCGTCCTTGTCTGAACCCTCCTTCGATCCTTCGTCACAGCCAGGTGTGACCAATGTGCTCCGCTCCTCTCCAAACACAGCATCCACTTACGGAGCTCCCCGCTAACCGCCAGCAGACCTCTAGAGCCTAGATAACTAGCACGCATTGCAGATCACGGGTTGTGGGCCAATCAAGAACAGCAGCCAATCGTCACCCCTGTTCTGCTCGGCAGCAGCAATTACTGACCCTAGAAAACCGTTTTTAACCCCTTTGCGGGGGGGGGGAAGAGTAGTGCATAGGGTAGAACACAATCTTGTGCTCGTTTTCAGAAGATAAGGATTTCTAAACTAAGGGCAATATTGTCAGTGTGTCTTTCCAGTTATGACAATCACAAAATCCATCTGCTGCTAAAGGGACATTAAAAGGGCCACTAAATACAGTAGAACTGAATAATTGACAAATATACATTAAAAACGCAGTTACTTTGAATTTGAAAGGAGTAGTACAATATTTTCTGGCAAATCTCAAACAATCCCATTTTCTCTCCCCTCTGCATCATGTGACAGCCATCAGCTAATCACAAAATGAATTTACGCACATACTGTGCACTTTTGCACATGCTCAGTAGGAGATGGAACCTCAAAGTGAGCATATAAAAAGAAAATGCACATTTTGATAATGGAAGTATATTGGAGAGCTTTTAGGGTTTTTTCTAAATTGCGTGGTTTATCTGAATCTAAGTTTTGACTTTAGAGGCCCTTTAAACTGCTGGGTACAATTACAGTAGGTTATTACTCATTATGCTATTATTTTCCTTCTGTACCTGCAGCTCTCTATCTTTATACTGGGTGACACCCACATGGTTTGCACAATAGAAAGCAGGAGTGTTACATATGTGCTGTTCTTTTACACAGTTACACAAAAAAAAAACATAAAAAGCACTTAGGAATAATAATATAGAGCAATGCAGCTCCCACTCGGTATTGTGCAAGCTAAAAGTGCATAATACAGCTTGTCAAGAAGGCAACAATGTCACCGATTTGTAAAAAAGTACCACTTCTGTCACAGGGTACAAAAATACTTACATTCCAAAATGGCGGCACCAAGTGTGAAGAAGCAGAACTTCACTAGCCAGCACATCTGAAGGGTTCAAATAAGAGAATAGCTTTGAAGAGAGCTGTAGGCACAGGTGGAAAAACAATAGTATTTTAAGTAGTAACCATTCTACTGTAGGTTAAAGGGACAGTCAAGTCCAAAAAAACCTCTCATGATTCAAATAGTGCATGTAATTTTAAACAACTTTCCAATTTACTTTTATCACCAATTTTGCTTTGTTCTCTTGGTATTCTTAGTTGAAAGCTAAACCTAGGAAGGCTCATGTGATAATTTCTAAGCCCTTGAAGGACGCCTCTTATCACATGCTTTTTTATTTGCTTTAAAGGGACAGTCTAGGCCAAAAACTTTCATGATTCAGATAGGGCATGTCATTTTAAACAATTTTCCAATTTACTTTTATCACCAATGTTGCTTTGTTCTCTTGGTATTCTTAGTTGAGAGCTTAACCTAGGAGGTTAATATGCTAATTTCTTAGACCTTGAACCCCACCTCTTTCAGATTGCATTTTAACAGTTTTTCACCACTAGAGGGTGTTAGTTCACATATTTCATATAGATAACACTGTGCTCGTGCACGTGAAGTAATCTGGGAGCAGGCACTGATTGGCTAGGCTGCAAGTCTGTCAAAAGAACTGAAAAAAGGGGAAGTTTGCAGAGGCTTAGATACAAGATAATCACAGAGGCTAAAAGTATATTAATATAACTGTGTTGGTTATGCAAAACTGGGAAATGGGTAATAAAGGGATTATCTATCTTTTAAAACAATAAAAATTCTGGTGTAGACTGTCCCTTTAAACAAAAGGGGAGAGCTAGTTCATATAGACCATATAGATAACATTGTGATCACGCCTGTGGCTTGTGGCAGACACTGCACTAAATGGCTAAAATGAAAGTCAATAGATAATAAATAAAATGCCATGTGAATTGAGCTTGGGGGTTTGTATTTTTTTTTTTTTAACATAGAATGCCGTCTGGGCAGGCTTATCACCTAGTATTATAACGGTTGGTTATGCAAAACTGGGGAATGGGTAATAAAGGGATTATCTATCTTTTTAAACAACAAACATTCTGGTATTTACTGTCCCTTTAACAGAGTTATTTCCACCCCTGTGATGAGCTGTTTTGCATTTTTTAGATGCTGTTAATATTTAAAGGGACAGTCAAGTCCATAAAAAAACTTTCATGTTTTAAATAGGGCATGTAATTTTAAACAACTTTCCAATTTAATTTTATACCCTATTTTGCTTTGGTCTCTTGGTATTCTTAGTTGAAAGCTAAACCTAGGAGGTTCATATGCTAATTTTGTAGACCTTGAAGACTACCTCTAATCTGAATGCATTTTGACCACTAGAGGGTATTAGTTCATGTGTTTCATATAGATAACATTGAGCTTATGCACATGACTTTAACGTGGAGTGAGCACTGATTGTCTAAAATGCAAGTCTGTCAAAAGAACTGAAATAAGGGGGAAGTCTGCTTAGATACAAGGTAATTATAGAGGTAAAATGTGTATTATAACTGTGTTGGTTATGCAAAACTGGGGAATGGGTAATTAAGGGATTATCTATCTTTTGAAACAACACAAATTCTGGTGTTAACTGTCCCTTTAAGCTCTACTGCAGACCATTTTGCATTGAGAAAACCACACGTTATTGTTTTTTTCAGGAGACCCAGCAGATTCAAAACTATACCATTATTTTATGTATATATCATGCAAAGTGAGAACTGTACAACAAAATGTGTGAAAAGAAATGTTTAATTTAAAAAAAAAAAAAAATTCTACTTTATTTAAAAAACAAGGTTGTGAAGAATTGTGTGTGCGTTTGTAATTTCTCTCGACTGTTATAGTAAAAATAAGAAGGGGTTATCCTAATATAAATATGGGCATTTGGGTATATTTATATCACTTTGATGTGCACATAGGGGCACCCATGAGCCTCTACTCAAATAAATGCATATTTGACACCAGGTGATCACTATTACCACTGTAATCACCTGCCAAATAAAACATAGGGCCTTATGAACATTATACTAAGGGGTTTTGTAAAGTAAGTGTAAATGTATCTATTTTTAAATTGTGCTTTAAATTTATAGCCCTAATACACTGTGAAAAAACAGGTAATAGTCTTTCAAATGGTGAGTCTTAGGGGTTTCTAGGGCTTATGGGAGTCGAGTTCGTAGGGATTGGATATTTATTCCTCCATAAAGCTCAGTTAAGCTCTTTACTGCAGCTTTGCATTTCCGGTGTTCTTTCAAAAAGTCCAAGACGTTGAAAACTCCAAGTTCACGTCACTTCCGGTGACTCCATACATCTGATTGGTTGTACATCCTGTCCCTCACGGAAACACGTGCCAATCAGATGGGCACTGTAATAGCCTATCTTCGCTATCTATTTTGCCTCCGCCTTGTAAACTTCATTCCCCAAGGTTCACTAGGGGTAGATACCAGAGGATCAGTGGTGCCCCCGACCCCCAGACAGAGGCAAAAACAAATAGTGAAAATGGAAGAGTCACCAGAAGTTAAAGGACCAGTCAACACATTAGATTTGCATAATCAACACATGCAAGATAACAAGACAATGCAATAGCACTTAGTCTGAACTTCAAATGAGTAATAGATTTTTTTATAACAAATTTCAAAGTTATGTATATTTCCACTCCCCTTGTACCATGTGATAGCAATCAGCCAATCACAAATGCATATATGTATAGTCTGAATTCTTGCACATGCTCAGTAGGATCTGGTGACTCAAAATTTGTAAATATAAAAGACTGTGCACATTTTTTTTAATGTAAGTAAATTGGAAAGTTGTTTAAAATTAAATGCTGTATCTGAATCATGAAAATTTAATTTAACCTGAGTGTCCCTTTAAGCAAATCTTGGAGTTTGATAGAACACCGGGTCTACAGGGCTGGTGATGTCACCACACCCATACATAGTGAGGTCCCCAGACCAAAAACAGTTCATTATATTCATTGATAAAACTCAGATTTCGTAATCCAAAAACTAAATCATCAGGATTAATGACAAATGAAATAGTGGTTACACTCTTTTGGCAATTACATCACAAGTTAAAGAGCCTGTATGTGGACTTTAATGTTGTGTAGTGATGCTCATAGGAGACGTGTGCAATTAGCCTGTTATAGTTATGGTTTTGGAGCATGTGTATGTCTTTTTAAAGGATTTGAACAGGCACATTAATTAGTAGAGTGATCATGTGGGCAATAGTTTAAAATGTGTTGTCCTGGCATTGTCAAGAACTTTTAGTGGTGGAATTTGATATGTGAAAAATAGCCTTGTAAATGGGTGTGTGGGACAAGTCAAACAGGACTGGCACATGTTAAAAGGGACATAAAACCCCAAAAAATTCTGTCATGATTCAGAGCATGCAATTTTAAAACAACTTTCCAATAAACTTCTGTTGACAAATGTGCTTCATTCCCTTATCCTTTGTTGAAGGAACAGCAATGCACTACTGTGAGCTAGCAGAACACAATGGTGAACCAATGACAAGAAGCATACGTGCAGCCACCAATCAGCAACTAGCTCCCAGTATTTCATTGCTGCTCCTGAGAATACCGAAGTATGCTTTTTAATTAAGTATACCAAGAGAATGAAACAAATTCACCACCAATCAGCAAGCCCTACCCAGGTGCTGAACAAAAAAAATGGGTTGGCTCCTATGTATACATTCCTGCTTTTTCAAATAAGGATAGCAAGAGAAAGAAGAAAAATGTATAAATAGGAGTAAATTAGAAAGTTGATTAAAACTGCATGCTCTATTTGAATCATTAAAGAAGAGGGGAAAAAAAAATCTAGATTGTGTGTCCCTTTAAGGGAGAAAACACAAAACAAAACAAAACAAAACACACAACTAATTTTTCATACATATTCTGGCTGATAAACAATTTCATCACCAACATGCGTCACATGTAAGAATAAAGATTTTTTTTTTACCAGCAGTTTCCTGCAACGTATGTTTGCATTATATTAAGCAAAAATTTACACACATTCTAAGCAATGCAAACATCACTAATTTTCTGCCTCAGACACCCACATATGAATCATTAACCACACTGAATAAAATCCATAACAATGCATATTATTCCAAGATATTTCTACTGTTGCCAGTTTGCACAGCATTGAAATCACTATTGCTCAAAAATAATGAATGCTTGACAAATCCCTGGAGCCAAAAAGCCACATTTAATTTACCCATAGCTCCTAATTTTTAAGGTTATACATAAATCAGTGTACAAAACCCATACTTTGCGCCTATGCTTAATACCAATTTGCCAAGCCTTACTTTTTCTTCAGGCACAGGAATTATTATATTAATGCCATTTGTAAAAGACATTTGTGGTAAAAATCAATTATCTAAAACAACTGCAAATTTAATAAAATAAGATATTTAATAGTTCACAGTACACCAACCTTAGGTAATATGCACTTAATTTTAATACTTATGCATATTTATCATCTTTCAGTCACATAGAATTCAAGAAGCACAGCATGCAATTCCCCTGCGTCTGCCTGTAATAGCTTGTTTTTGATATGTATGATATATGAGGAAAACTATGACTGGCCTATTAACATGGGGCAGCTACTATAAGGTTAAAATTATCATAAACTAGATATTTATAGCACAGGCAGGTGAGCAAGGACCTTCAGAGCTAGGTCAGTATATCTGAAGCTTTGCCCTTTTCTGCTTCCAGTAGTTGACAAGGTATAAAAACTGAGCAGCAGGATTTGGCATCTAGAAATTAAAGGGGGGGGGGGGAGGGCAACAAATAAAATAAAGAAATAAAATGTTGTTATGTGGCAGACAAAAACCAGCAACACATTTTCTAGTATCAACTGACCTAAATTCTGACACCTATAAAACACACAACTAATTCAGACATAAAATAAAATATGGACCATTTTCATTATGGCACAAAGGTAAGAATTTAAAAGCAATTCAGTCAAATAAGAATAAACAGTTTGCATCTAGAGAAAATGCCTACTGATTAATCAGTATTTAGCCTAATAAAAATAATATACCTTCCAAATAAACCTCTATAAAGATTTTTCTTTGCATAAATGTTTCGTAGATGATCCATTTATATAGCCCATCTGGGAGTGTTTTTGTAACAATGTATAGTTTTGCTTATTCTTTAACAACAAGGTGCCACAATGTCAGATGTACACGCGTTTACAGACTCCTGTTTATGATATCTTTCTTTTCATATACAGGGGGGGGGGTCTATTACATGCAGTTATATTTAAAATTAGTGTACACTGTCCCTTTAATGTTTTTGTAATATTATGCATTTAAAAAGGGACATTCTGATTTCTGATACAAAAAGTGAATAATCTGGTTAATCAGTGCATATCATTTTTGCATTATTGATCCTATTTTATTGTGTTGCCAACTTTGCAAGTTTTAAAGTCTCAATCAGGAGCTGCAAACAGGAAATCACCAGTGATTGGCAGATATATTTGACTGCTGTTGCTCATTGGGCCACCACTTGTTGCTCTCAAGCCTGACTTTAGTTGATTATTTTTACCTTTCAAATGATTCAGCATTTGGGTAGCATGTCCCTTTAAACACAGTATCACAAACATTTCTGTGATAATAAAATGCTTTTTAGGAGGGACAGTCTACTTTTTTTTTATTATTATTGTTTAAAAAGATAGATAACGCCTTTACTATCCATTCCCCAGCTTTGCACAACCAACACGGTTATATTAATATGATAGAGCGCTTGAACACATATGGAAACCCTGGTGCAGTAATTAAAAACGCCTTTTAATAAAACAATTAAAAATACACTCACAAAATGTAAGAGCATAGTGTGCACTGAAACAAAATTGCAGGTCTTTGCAATATCGTGCAACAGTTCATTTATTTCACTAATGCAACTTAAAAGGTGAAACTAATATATGAGATAGACTCATTACATGCAAAGCAAGATAGTTCAATCCGTGATTTGTCATAATTTTGATGATTATGGCTTACAGCTCATGAAAACCCCAAATCCACAATCTCAGAAAATTAGAATATTACATGCAATCAATAAAACAAGGATTGTACATAGAACAATATCGGACCTCTGAAAAGTATAAGCATGCATACTGTATGTACTCAGTACTTGGTTTGGGCCCCTTTTGCAGCAATTACTGCATCAATGCGGCGTGGCATGGAAGCTATCAGCCTGTGGCACTGCTGAGGTATTATGGAAGACCACAATGTTTCAATAGCGGCCTTCAACTCTTCTGCATTGTTCGGTCTCATGTCTCATCTTTCTCTTGGCAATGCCCCATAGATTCTCTATGGGGTTCAGGTCAGGCGAGTTTGCTGGCCAATCAAGCACAGTAATCACACGGTCATTGAACCAGGTTTTGGTGCTTTTGGCAGTGTGGGCAGGTGCCAAGTCCTGCGGGAAAATGATGTCCGCATCCCCATAGAGCTCATCTGCAGAAGGAAGCATGAAGTGCTCTAAAATCTCCTGGTAGACGGCTGCGTTGACCCTGGACTTAATGAAGCACAGTGGACCAACACCAGCAGATGACATGGCTCCCCAAATCAACACAGACTGTGGAAACTTCACACTGGACTTCAAACATCTTGCAGTGTGTGCCTCTCTATTCTTCCTCCATACTCTGGGTCCTTGGTTTCTAAATGAGATGCAAAATTTGCACTCATCAGAAAAGAGGACTTTGGACCACTGAGCAACATACCAGGTCTGTTTTTCTTTAGCCCATGTAAGACGCTTCTGACGTTGTTTGTTGTTCAGGAGTGGCTTGACAAGAGAAATACGACATTTGAAGCCCATGTCCAGGATCCGTCTGTGTGTGGTGGCTCTTGATGCACTGACTCCAGCCTCAGTCCACTCCTTGTGAAAGTCCCCAACACTTTTGAATGGCCTTTTCCTGACAATCCTCTCCAGGCTGCGGCCATCCCTGCTGCTTGTGCACCTTTTTCTTCCACACTTTTCCCATCCACATAACTTTCTATTAATGTACTTTGATACAGCACTTTGGGAACATTCAACTTCTTTTGCAATTACCTTTTGAGGCTTTCCCTTCTTATGGAAAGTGTCAATGATGGTTTTCTGCACAACTGTCAGGTCAGCAGTCTTTCCCATGATTGTGATTTCTACTGAACCAGACAAAGACCATTTAAAGCCTCAGGAACCCTTTGCAGGTGTTATGGCTTAATTAGCCGATTAGAGTGGGACACTTTGAGCCTAGAATATTGCACCTTATCACAATATTCTAATTTTCTAAATTTGTGGATTTTGGGGTTTTCATGAGCTGTAAGCCATAATAATTACAATTATGACAAATCACGGCTTGAACTATCTTGCTTTGGATGTAATGAGTCTCATATATTAGTTTCACCTTTTAAGTTGCATTAGTGAAATAAATTAACTTTTGCACGATATTCTAATTTTTCGAGTTTCACCTGTAGTTACCAATATTTGTAGCTAGGTATTAGGGACTCAGGAGATTGGGCAGTGACATTTTGTGGGTGGAGCCGTGTCAAAAGAGGGGGCATAGATGGTATAGTGGGCAGCATTATAGCTGTGTCTAGACGGTCGGTGGCTGTGCATGTGCAGTTTGTGGGTGTATTTGAGTGTTCTAGGTGCAGGAAACCAACAGGACAGTGTTTAGAATTAGGTACTGTCCCTTTCTCAAAATGAAACAGTCAGGAGGTCTGCAATAGAGTAGCATTCGTCCTGTGTTTCTCACTCCAGGGTTGATAAAGGTGCGGATACGACTATATTGGAACGCTGAAAGGACCTGCTATTTTGTTTCAATGTGCATGATGCTCATATGTTTGGGATTGTATTTGTAATTATTTTATTAAAAAAGGTGTTTAAAATTACTGCACCAGGGTGATGTTCCGTGTGTATTTGAGCTCTGTCCTTCTACAGATTAAGAGTTTACGTGGGGAAGTGAACAGCCCACTATACTGAAGCAGCAGCAGCACACGAGGGAACATTCATTTGTATATTTGGTGAATATTGAGGCTGATTTGACAAGGACGTACATTTATTTGATGAGAAGATTTTAAAAGGAAGACTTTATTAATTACCCATAACATTGGAATTGGTTATTTGTGAAATGTTTTTTCATTTGTTCTTGTGCTATTAAAGCTCGTTTAGTATTGCACTAGTATGGCCCTTTAAACGTGTGTTCAACAAGTATATATAGCAATACAATCATATAGAGTTTATTTTGCATGTCAGGACTTGACAAAGCCAGGCACCTGTGGCACCTTAATACATGGGCCATCACAGCTATACATAGAATGCATTAGAGTTGTGCAGGGTTTTTTTTCCCCCCTTCATATTTAGCACTTGTTTGAGAAACAAATGCTGAATATGACCGTAGGCAGCGACATTCAGCTCTTTTCAGCGCCTGATTTATTTGTGTCATAGTGCAACAAATACATTGTGCAAATACAGAGTTTTATGTTTTACTTTGACAAAAATAAGTCCGGCGCTGAAAAGAGCCTGCGGCCATATTCAGAATTTGTTGCAAATGCCTTGAATGCTTCATTATTAATCATTACCAGAATCAATTATGTATGTTCTCACCTGCTGATGGAATGTAACAAAATACCTGACTTTTTTTATACTTTTAATGCTTAATATATTCTTATAATTTCCTACTACTTTTTGCGCAGTAGTTCTGGATATACTCAGGAGCACGCGCACATGCCTGGAGCACCATATGTCAGCAGTGATGACAGCAATGTACAATATTGTCAGAAACATTTTTGCAAAACTACTGCTATATAGCACTCAAGGCAAGCTCCTAAGCATACCTAGGTATGTTCTTCCCTAAAGGGTAACAACAGAACAAAGTACATTTGGAAATATAAGTAAAGTGAAATAAAGATGCATACTCTAGCTGAATCATTAAGGTTTAACTTTGACATAAATACCTCTTTAAAGGAACAGTAAACATCTTCAGACTGAATTTACAGGAAAAAGGAGCACAATGAATAAAAGTATATTATAAAGTTTTTCTACCTAAGCCTTTTATATTACAATCTCAAAGTGAATACTGTCCTTTAAGCTTGCTACTGTGATGTAATCTAGTCCTTGGTCTTTTAAACACAGAACAGGCAGAAATGTAGTTTATAAATGTGCTGAAAACTGCAGTGCCATCATGCATATATAGTAGCACTGGAATTTTCTATCCGGCTTGGCGCCAACTGGCCCGCACGGCTATTGGCTAAGAGGTGGAAACGTCACCACTCAGCAAAATAGCTTTCTGCCATGGGCTGCCTGAGAAGCTCAGTGCGGTAAACGCTTTAAACAAAAAAAAAAAAAAGGAACTTTCAGCATGAAGAATTTTATACTTCATGACTGAAAGTCCACTTTATTTGTTCCAATGGTAAATCCTAGCATTTCATAAATATGCAGACTTTTGAATGACAACCAGAGGCACAGCTATTTTTTTTTGCACAGGTTTCAATTAGCTAGATTATTTACATATACACACACACGCCAGACAAGTGTAATATTGCTTTTTATATCATTCCTTTTTTTAACCATACATCTTTAAGAAACTTATTCCTCTCACTTAAATAGCCCAGTCATCGTTTCTGCCGCAATACTGTTGAAAAGGTGTCATTTGTAGATACACACACACAGACATCCATATAGGCTGGTACACATTATTGAAAAATAAAAGAAGTGTGTTGGCTTTTTTTGATAATATCTGAAACTTAGGAGCCAGATATGCCTAAAGATTTAAGCAAGAAGTAAAATTCTAGCAGCCATGGCTCCCTTCTCCTGTATGCATTGATGTGAAAAATATAGGTCTAAAAATGTATGTGGTTCATGACAGTTAAGCATGTCAATTCTGAAAGCTAGGCAGGGATTTTTTTTTTTTTTTTTTTTGCCTGCCTTGGAGAGTTGTTTGTTCTCAGAACTACAACCCCAGAAGAATAGGAGGAATTCAGAACATGCTGTGAAGTCATCTATCCACACCCTGTCATTCAGGAAGAGAGCATGGCCTAACATCTGCTATTTGGGGACAGACTATTTAAACAAAAAAAAAAAAAAAAAAAAACAGGAATATCTTCCTTTAAAAAAATGGAGATGAGAAGTATTGGAAATAGCCAGCAGTCGCTTTCAACTACATTAAGAAGCATTTCGTATGTATAATTTTAGCAGAGATAACTTCCACCCAACCTCAAAATGTTAAAGGTAAAGCCTAGTGTAAGTATGGGACAATTAAAACAAGTTGGTAACTTCGATGTGATTTAAAGGGACAGTAAAGTAAAAAATAAACATTCAAGATTCAGATAGGAGCATGCAATTTTAAACAACTTTGCAGTTTACTTTTATTATCAAATGTGCTATGTTCTTGTTATTCTTTGTTGTATAGTATAACCCTAGGTAGGATGATAGGAGCAAGGTGTGTCTAGCAGTCTATGGCAGCAGTGTTTGCAACACTGTATAACACTGCAATTAACAATGTTACAAATACTGCTGGCAAATGGCTATATATACACACACGCTCATGCGCTCACCTAGGATTACTCTTTAACAAAGGATACCAAGAAAACTAAGAAAAATTGATAAGGTCAATTTGAAAGTTTTTTTATTTTTTAAATTTCATACTCTAACAAGTCAATTTAGGTTTCATTTTGACTGTATTGCCCCTTTAATACATGTGTATCTTATTTTACCAGCAAAATCAAAAGTTTTGCTACAAGTTGCCTCTAAAAAAAAAAAAATTTTCCCCACCACTGGAGTACCCCCAGCATAGGCAAGTATAGCAATATACAGTATACCTAACCCTGCAACATTTTACACAAGTGCTTGGATCACAGGACAAGTTAATTTATAATAAACAGCTCCTGATATGCTAAACCTTGTAAATAGTGCCAAAAAATTGACAGTGGTTAAATGATTTTAAAACATTAATTTTGCAACGCTGAGCTTTTGCAAAGAACGGCTTAAATGTATCTATATCTCTATGTAATATATATCTTTCCATCTAATATCTCTCTCGATATAGATATCTATAGATATATAGATCTCAATATTTTAAAAGTACAACCAAGGTTAAACAATAGGTTATTCACAACAAAAATCAAAAAGGACCTTTATGAGAAATAAAACAGATCCTGACCCCACATCTATAAAGGTTAAGAAAAAAACGATTTTTAAAACAATAAAAACATGGTCCAAAATAGGACAAAATAAAAGCATGCCTAGAACAAACACATAAAACATTATAGTGAAAATTCATAACTGCATATCAACTTTTGCAATGACATAACGTGTCTAGTGCCAGTTGCCCTCCAAGAATATGCAGGTAAGCCATGCAGGAACAACTTATCTTATGCTTGCATGTATATTGAAAATGAAATGCACTTTGATCAGCATTTAACAACGTTGAAGTGTTGTTAATGGAATTAGGGGGAAAATATACTGTGTTCATTTGAGATAGAATCTTTTGTACAATAAATATGATGGGACCGCCAAATTTTTAAAATTGCAAAAAAAAGTTACACTGCGTAGGAAACAAATTCTCCCAATTTATAAATAACCTACACCAAAATGAAATTTTTATGTCATCAAAGCCTTATGGTGAAAGCTACTTACTCAACAGCAAAGAAGACTCCACTAGTGAACAGGATCAGGACCAATGTAAGGATAAAGACTCCACACTGTCTGGCCATCATGATCCTGCCATTGCAGAAGAACTTGTTCCTTCCTGGGAATACCTCCCATTTACGCCGTATTGCAGTTTTCTTCTTTTTATGAGGAGACTCCATGGGGGACGTTCCGCGAGTGTTAACTTCGCTATATCCACACTCTTTCATGGGACTGCCTCCTGGGGTCATTAATAAGATGCAACTTAGGGAAAAGTAAATTGGGGACCACCAGGAAGAAACAAAAATCCAGAAAAAAAAAAAAGCAATCCACAGTTATGTTGTAGTTCCACTTGTAGTAGGTCACTGAGAGGAGATAGAAAAATAGAACTCTAAAAAAAAAAAAAAATCCAAAATTCTGTAACAAGATACTATAAATTTTTGACAAAGCAAAATTCAGTATGTACATATAAATCCCATTTAATTATCATAAGAACTGTTGCTTTTTAAACCACTTGTTTTATTTACTGTTCATGGGGCCTTTCTAATTAAAAGGTCCTTCTAGTTTTGTATTCCAATAAAGCGATATTCAAATATTGATATTGCACTTGTAAACACAAAAATATATATTTATTCTAGGTTTACGTTAGGGCGGGAAGAAACCCAATTTACGAGAATCGAGCTGTAGTAAGCTCAGTGGTCCGACTGCTAGATTTAGCTGGCAAAGCTTGTTCGTTGTGGCATTCATAAGAGCGGTGAAAAATGAAACTGCTTTTGTTTACGGTATTTAGCGGTTTGCCAGTCTTCTCCAAAGGCCTTTACAAACTCTTCGTTGTTTCCGATGTATTATGCCCATCACCCTATCAAGTTTACAAAGCCACAGATCAGGTATTCAAAAGCACAGTTCCAAATGCGAATCCATAAAAAAATATATATATATTATGGTTGAGTAAACCAAGGTAAAGACTTTTGTGATTCCTTTAAAACGTAAAGAAAATCTCCACTTTTCAAATTTGCTGAACTTTGAAATATATCTTACAAGGCAGAACAAAAAAAAAAAAAAAAAGGAGTATTTAAACTAAGCAGCACAAGGTGAAAAACTGATTTCTTGCAAAAGGCTGTGAAATGTTTCTTTATTTTAGGATACTGCCAGCTTCACCATAAGCGTCTTTACTTGTATTTGGAAGTAGTATCAGATAAAGGAAATAGCTAAGATAATGCAGAATGAATAGAAGAACGTGAGACCACAAAAGCAGTCCCTTTAAAAAAAAAAAAAAAGTACTTATCACAATCCAGTAAGTGAAAAATAGTCTCAAATCCAGCAGGAAGTAAAAGCTCTTTATGGATTCTTCACTACTTTACACCCATGTTTTCCAATAAAGACTTAAGCAGGGGCTCTTATAGCACGTGTATAAACATCTTTTGTCCTATAAAAACAAAAAAAAAACAAGATTATAAAGTGAATTAAATAAAATATACTTTCTCAAAGTAAAAATATTAAATGAATTTACAGATAAACAGTTCATTTTAATAGGACATTAAAATAAAAATATAGATCTCAATAAAAATATTTAATATTGTGTAGTACAGTAATTTACTGTCCTTATTCTGCTTGATTTTCCTGTAATTTAAATTGAAAAAAGTGTGTTTTTACACTGCCTTCAGAAAAGGTGCAATGCATACAGCAGGACTGTAATATCTGACTTTAAAATGTGCCATACAGTACAAGAATATATATATTTTAATGGGAGAGTCTACCCCAGAATTGTTATTGTTTAAAAAGATAGATAATCCCTTTATTACCCATTCCCCAGTTTTGCAAAATCCACAGTTATATTAATATACTTTTTACCTCTTTGACTACCTTGCATCTAAGCATCTACCCCTTATCTCAGTGCTTTTGACAGACATGCAGTTTAGACAATCAGTGCAGACTCCTAAATAACTCCACGGGAGTGAGCACAATGTTTATCTATATGACACACATGAACTAGTACTGTCTAACTGTGAACAACTTTCAAAATGCTCTGATCTAAGAGGCGGTTTTCAACGTTTAGAAATCAGTTTGAGCCTACCTAGGTTTAGCTTTTCAAAAATACCACCAAGGGAACAAAGCTAATTTTATGATAAAGGTACATTTGAATGTTGTTTAAAATTGCATGCCCTATCTGAATCATGGAAGTTTAATTTTGACTAAACTGTCCCTTTAAATAGGTATATTGATGGACTGTAAAACAATAAAAAAATGTTGCTAAAAAAATGACAGTTTCAAATATGTATTTTATAGGCAGGGCTTTTGGCGCTATATACTATGCATTTATAAAAGGAAATAAATGTGTACAACTAATTTCTAGATATCAGCTTCTCACTAGGTTGGGAAAATCATACACAGGATGTATTCTGCACAGGAGCACAGGTCATACAAAAAAAAATTTTTTTTTTTTTTTATAGTTTAAGAAACATGACCTACGGTAATTTAATGTAGACGTTATACACTACACCAACAACAACACAGTTTAACCTTTTTAGAAAACATAATCTGATCAAATGTAACAAATACTAGATTTCAACATCACACTATTTAGGCACTTGTGAAATAGCAGTACATCTGTTATGGCACTGAATGTGGCTTTTATAAACAAAAGCTGACATTGGGAGTGACATAAGGTGAAACTACTGAAAAAAAAGGCAAAAGAAAAATATGTGTAATAACACAAAAGAATAACCACTCTGATTTTAAAAATGATGTCCTTTCTCAGCTGTGGGGATGAGCAGGGTTCCTTAAAGGTATAGGAAAGTCAAAATTAAACTTGCATGATTCCGATAGTGTATGCAATTTTAAGACACTTAAATTAACTTCAATTTTCCAATGTGCTTTGTTCTCTTGGTATCCCTTGTTGACAAAGAATACACACATATCCTACCTAGTGGGAGCTAGTTGCTGATTGGTGCCTGCACGCATTTGTCTCTTGTGATTGGCTGAATAGATGCGTTTGTCTTGCTGCCAGTAGTGCAATGCTGTTCCTTCAAAGGATAACAAGAGAACAAAGCAAATATTATAATGGAAGTACATTGAAAAATTGTATGTTCTATCCAAATCATGAAAGAAAATGTTGGGGTTGCCTGTCCCTTTAAAGAAGGAAGCTTTGTAAACAGTACAAGAAACAAAAAGATTTTGCGGTACCAACCCCTTTTTAATGTCTACATTTTTTATTATCGAGATCTGATTCAGACTCTTATCTTAAAGGGATATGAAACCCACAATGTTTCTTAAAAGGTTCAGATAGAGCATATACTCTTAAACAACTTTCTAATTTACTTCTATTTTTCTTCATTCTCTTGTTAATTTTGTTGAAAATCAGTGATGTATGCTTAGGAGCCGGCCTATTTCTGGAGCACTATATAGCAGCTGTTTTGCAAGAAAGTTATCCATTTGTAAGAGCACTAGATGGTAGCACTATTTCCTACCATGTAGTGCTTCAGACACCTAACTGGGTATCTCTTCAACACAGAATATCATGAGAACAAAGCCAATTTGAAAATAGAAGTAAATTGGAAACGGTTTTAAAATGTTAAGGTCTGTCTGAATCACAAAATAAATGTTTTGGGTTTCATATCCTTTTAACAACTTAAAGGATATGTGAAGTTAAAAAAAGAAACAACATTTAAAAAAGGTAGTGAAATGCACGAAAAGGAAAAAAAAAACGAGGAAACAAACTAAAAATGTAATTTCAATATGAAAGTGTTAAAACGCGTTATTACTTTCTTTAACCCACAGCCTTTAACCTAGATGACTCAGTACAATATGATCATAATACATATACAGAACACAAAGCACAAAAACATTTCTCATTTAGGATATAACTTGCATACAAGGCACATTTATAACAGTGTGGACAATATATACAGTATGTGAACACTCCCACTACAGTGGCAAATTATTTTTGTTTGAGAAGCAATCACATCCTAGCAGTGGTCATGCTCACACTTCCCAGTAAGTTTTAGATAGCAATCTACACAGCTAGCAGCAGTAACCTAATATACAGGTATCAACAGTAATCATGTATGCAAATAGCACCAAGTAACCTTATAGACAGGTTGCACAAGGCACGGCTTGCTAAAGAGTCAGCATAGAAATAGCACATTGCACAGTTAAACATCACTGGTATGTATAAATACAATGTACATATACCCCCGCGCACAGTGCAACAACAGTGTTTTACACTTTGTAAACGATTACAAATTCACTACAGGCCGCCAGGCACATGCACATCTATAATAACTTCAACCTAAGCTTTACTATTGAAACAGCTAGGCCACACATGCCCGACAAGGGGCAGCCCCTTGTCCACATTATGATGGTAACGCACCTTCATTCCCTGGGAGGCACAGTACACAGTCTCCCTGTTGCGTTCTCCGCCTTCTGCAGGCGACTGAAACTAACCGCACACATACAAGCAAATCGGCAGCTTAGACGAAATAAACACCGCCCTCAAGAGGCATAGAAAAAGGTTCAGTGGCAATGCTGACTGGGACTTGTAGTTTTTCTTGTACAAAGCAACAGTCTCTGTGAAATGCTCAGTCTGTCACAAAAATAACTACAAATCCCAAGAAATCATTGCGCCGCTACGTCAAGGTTTCCTTGACGTGCCCACCCAAGGAGGTACCCATTTAAAGATGTTCTGAGTCCTGATGAGTCAAGTATCACCATTATCTCCAAGTACAGTGTACGTCACTGCTTTACATTGTTGCTAGCAGCCCATCTTAAACTTCGATTCCCAGAAGGCCATAATTGCTGTATCGTAAAATATTGTATAAACCTTCAGCACAAATACGCTTCAAATCCCCTTCAAATAAGCTTCTGTTTGAGGGACTTCACAGTACAAACTAGACTTCTTAGATAATCTCACCATACCAGAGAAATTTAGAGAATTGTACTCAGAGTGACAGAGCAAGTAGGGATAGACACATGCTCTTAAAGGGACATATAACCAAACATTTTTCCTTCATGATTCAGATAGAGCATGCAATTTTAAACAACTTTCTAATGTACTTCTATTATGAAATTGTCTTTGTTATCTTGGTATCATTTGTTGAAAAGCAGGGACATAAACTCAGGAGTGTGCATGTGTCTGGAACACTATATGGCAGCAGGTTTGCAAGAATGACAGCACTGTTTCATGCCATATAGTGCTCCAGACACCTCTTTAGGTATCTCTTCAACAAAGAATACCATAGGAATGAAGCAAATTTTATAAATTAAGTAAATTGGAAACGTTTTTAAAGTTGTATGTTCTGTGTGAATCACAAACACATTTTGGGGGTTTAAATTCCTTTAAAGAAAATAAATCTACAGTGTAATACACATAAATACAAACATCTTAAAAGTTTGACAAACATAATTGAGCCAGTATACCCATCATGCCCAAATGGCAACATTTTAATGATGATTACATTTTGTTTTTCAATGTCCCTTTAAGCACTTGCAAAATAAAATAGAGATCTCGTGCAAGACCTGTTTTTTGTGAAATAAAGGAGCCTTAATAGGGCCCCTAGATTCACCCGAAATCAAATAAAGAGATAAGTACTTTACCTCAATTTATAAAGATGGTAATGATGGGCATTTGCACAACTTGTTATTTTGGATTCCCTACCTCCCCCTGCATAAGATTCAAGGAGATTTTAAAAGAGAGTGCGGGTGTTATCAGTTCCCTGTCTACCCCATTCTAATAGTTGATGTGCAATGTTCTCTATTTTTTTTTAGGTTAAAACAAAAAAAGTAAAAAGGTTACACCAGCCATCATTAGAACATAAAATACAAGAAAATACTCAAACAGATCATAATCTGGCAAAGACCTTAGGTGCAAAAGGAATGCAGGTTCAGGTGACCAGGTGTAAAGTTATAGGATGGAACGACTAAGACATTCCCAAGGGCAGCTATAAATTAGGGAATAGTTCAAGACCTAAGCATCACCAGCAACAACCAGGTAACAGTAGAATTTAAAGGGATAGTCTAGTCAAAATTAAACTTTCATGATTCAGATAGAGTATGCAATTTTAAGCAACTTTCTAATTTACTCCTATTATCAAGTTTTTTTAATCCTCTTGGTATCTTTATTTAAATGTAAGCTTAGGAGCCGGTCCATTTTTGGTTCAGCATCTGGGTAGCGCTTGCCGATTAGTGGCTACTTTTAGACAAATAAAGATATCAAGAGAACAAATAAAAATTAATAATAGGAGTAAATTTGAAAGTTGCTTAACATTGCATGCTCTATCTGAATCATGAATGTTTAATTTTGACTAGACTATTCCTTTAACAAAAATAAAGAAAAATACGAGGGAGAATTTCACATAGTAACTCAATATTAAAAACATAATAGGTCAAGTTTCTGAAGGAATTATTATTATTATATTTATTTATTTTTAGTGTAGTCAAACATGAAAATGTTGTAAAGGCAATAACACATACACTTACACACAGAAACACTCACTCACAGAAACACTCTCACACACATACAAAAAAAAAGTTACAGTCTACTTAATGTTGATCAAGATTAACTCTGACTGAGTTCCTCCATTTCTCCCACTGAATTGAATATCCGCCTCAGAGTCTCTCTTTCTAGACTTTCCTTCTACAAATTGGTGGTGTTATTGAACAAAAGTCACAGATTTAAGTATTCAACCATTCTACAGTTGTGGTCCTTAAGAGTTGCTAAATAAAGATTATTGCAGATATTACACTCAGACACTTTCAGATCTCTAATCACACCTTTGAATTCAGAGCAACATGACCAAATATGATTTATGGTACTGTAACCTCTGTAAGCCATATGTCTACTCTACATCAGACCTTAGATCACGCTCAATCAGTCGAGTGTCCAGTTTTTAGATAGATTTTTCTGGGTAGGTGGATGAAATACAATGAATATCTGTGCAAAGTCTGTAAAACATCATTAACACATACATATTTGTGGGATAAATCATCCAAATGGACATGCTTTTAATGAATTTGTATAGGGGCCAACATTTGGGGTTTTATTGTTAGTTTTCACTCCAAAAAATTAGTTAAAGGGACAGTCTACACCAATTTTTATTGTTTTAAAAGATAGATAATCCCTTTATTACCCATTCCCCAGTTTTGCATAACCAACACAGTTATATTTATATACTTTTTACCTCTGTGATTATCTTGTATCTAAGCCTCTGCAAACTGCCCCCTTATTTCAGTTCTTTTGACAGACTTGCAGTTTAGCCAATCAGTGCTGGCTCCCAGATAACTTCACGTGCATGAGCACAGTGTTATCCATATGAAAAACATGAACACCCTCTAGTGGTTAAAAACTGTTAAGATGCATTCTGAAAAGAGGTGGCCTTCAAGGTCTAAGAAATTAGCATATGAACCTCCTAAGTTAAGCTTTTAACTAAGAATACCAAGAGAACAAAGCAAAATTGGTGATAAAAGTAAATTGGAAAATTGTTTAAAATTACATGCTCTATCTGAATCATGAAAGTTTATTTTGGACTAGATTGTCCCTTTAAACAATATATTAAAAACATTTGGACTATTGTTTGTTGATTACTTATTATTATTATCGGTTATTTGTAGAGCGCCAACAGATTCCGCAGCGCTATAAACAAAGGGGGAGTACAACAAAACAATTATAGGGTAGAGGGTCCTGCCAAGAGTTGCACTGTTGTAGTCAGCTCTTAAGAAGGTGATCTACAAACAGCTGGACTTTTAGGCTTACATGCTAAGAGGGTTCAGGGGATTGCAGTGGAGGAGAGGAACTGGTATTAGGAAAGGTTAGCGTAGGTTGTATGCGTCCCTGAACAGTAGAGTCTTTAGGGAGCACTTGAAGCTTATAAAACTAGAAGAGAGTCTTGTGGAGCGAGGCAGAGAGTTCCATAAGATGGGAGCCAGTCTGGAGAAGTCCTGTAAACGGGAGTGTGATGAGGTGACAAGAGAGGAGGAGAGTAGGAGGTCATGAGCAGAGCGAAGGGGACGGGAGGGAGAGTATCTGGAGACAAGGTCTGAGATGTAGGGGGGAGCAGTGCAGTTGAGGGCTTTGTATGTCAGAGTGAGAATTTTGTGTTTGATCCTAGAGGCAAGAGGAAGCCAGTGAAGGGATTGGCAGAGAGGCGCAGCAGATGATTACTTGGGCACAAATGCTCTACTTGAGGATATAGGTTATATGAAAATGACAAAAGGCAAAAAAGCAAGCCAGAAAATATACTAATGAAAAAACTAATGGGTGACTGTAGTAACAGAAAGATTGGTTGTATAATTATGGGTTGTATCAGAAATAAAAATTACAACGTAGGACATCAAGCTGAGAGACATCATAAAAATGCATTGGCACGGTTAGAAAGAAAAATCCGTCTGGCTGTAATCCCAGAGACTCAGTTGTGCCCAGAACACAGGAAAATCATTTTCCAACCCTAAAATAAAATTAAAATTTAGATTTCTTATGCATAGCTTTGAAAATACCTGCAAATAGTACCAGATGCCTTGGTACATTTTTTGTAACTTATATTCTTAAAGATCCAGCATTGAAACCTTCAAAGATTTACTAACGTGTCTGTATTTGAATGATGATGCTTTGTTATGAAATTGTCTTTGTTATCTTGGTATCATTTGTTGAAAAGCAGGGACATAAGCTCAGGAGTGTGCATGTGTCTGGAGCACTGTATGCCAGCAGGTTTGCAAGAATGTAATCCATTTGCAATAGCACTAGATGGCAGCACTATTTCATTCAATGTACTGCTTCAGACACTTACCTACCTAGGTATCTTTTAAACAAAGACTACCATGAGAATGAAGGTCATTTTATAATAGGAGTAAATTGGAAGCTTTTTTTAAAATTGTATGCTCTTTCCAAATCACAAAAGAACATTTTTGGGTTTCATATCCTTTAATAGGACATTAAACAATTTGAGCTAGATTAGGAGTGGAGCGGTAATTTACGTTCTGTTTGACTTATGATCTGTGGGAGCGTCGGGTAGCACACATATTACAAGTTGAAAGTAGATATTTTTCGTTCACACACTAAAAATATTGTGACTGCGCTAACATACTTTACCACTAACTTAAGGGAGAGAGAAAACTGAAAATAAACCATGCTTGCTATAAGCCCCCTACCCTAATAACTCCCAACCCGCCACATAGCCCACCGCAAAGTCCCCACTACACTATTAACCCTTAAACCACCGCATAGCCCACCGCAAAGTCCCCACTACACTATTAACCCCTAATCAGCCGCATAGCCCACCGCAAAGTCCCCACTACATTATTAACCCTTAAACCACCGCATAGCCCACTGCAAAGTCCCCACTACACTATTAACCCTTAAACCACCGCATAGCCCACTGCAAAGTCCCCACTACACTATTAACCCCTAATCAGCCGCATAGCCCACCGCAAAGTCCCCACTACACTATTAACCCTTAAACCACCGCATAGCCCACCGCAAAGTCCCCACAACACTATTAACCCCTAATCCGCTGCATAGCCCACCGCAAAGTCCTCACTACACTATTAACCACTTACCAGCCGCATAGCCCACCGCAAAGTCCACACTACCAATTATCCTCTAAACCACCACACCCCCCATCGCAAAGTAACCCACTACACTATTAACCCCTAAACCGCCACACCCGCCATCGCAAAGTAACCCACTAACATCTAAACCCCTAACCTAACACCCTCTAGCTTACCCCACAACAGACTAACCTTACCTGTAAAACAAACAAAAAACTAGCAGCACCTAAACTTACCTGAAAAAAATAAAAAACTTAACCTTTCCTTAAAACTAACTAACAGAACATTACAGAGAAAAAAAAAACCTAACATTACAATTAAAAAAAACTACCATTACAAAAAAACAACAAACAAATGTGTGTAAATATTTCACATTACTATGTTCTGCATATAGCAGAATATGTTCTAAGTATTCATAAATCGATAATCCTATACATATCTGCATATATCTATCAACCTGCATATAATCAATGCGTGTAACGGATATAAAAAGGCGCACAGAAAGGATATGAAGAGGATATTAAATACAAAATACAAAAGCTCCATAATTAATATGTGGTAATATAACTAAGAAGTGTACACTAAAAGTATCTAAAAATACTAAAAAAAACTATGATATGTAAATAAATAAATAAAAAATGTCTCAAATTACCATATTAAAACTAATGGTGATAGTTAATTAGTTACTTGATATATACAACAAAATTACATCAATCAATTAATATAAACAGTAAAATTGGTCCAGCAAAGCCAAAAAACACTTTAAATAAACACTGAACACAAATTTTTTATTTTGTGATCCAGAAAGAGCATGCAATTTTAATCAACTTTATAATTTACTCATATTATCAAATTTTCTTCATTCTCTTGGTATCTTTATTTGAAATGCAAGAATGTAAGTTTAGATGCCGGCCAATTTTTGGTGAACAACCTGGGTTGTTCTTACTGATTGGTGGATAAATTCGTCCACCAATAAGAAAGTGCTGTCCAGAGGCCTGAACTAAAAAAAGCTTAGATGCTTTATTTTTCAAATAAAGATAGCAAGAGAACGAATAAAAATTGATAATAGAAGTAAATTAGAAAGTTGCTTAAAGGGACAGTCAAGTCCAAAAAAAACTTTCATTTTTCAAATAGCGCATGTAATTTTAAACAACTTTCCAATTTACTTTTATCAACAATTGTGCTTTGTTCTCTTGGTATTCTAGTTGAAAGCAAACCTGACACTGCACTAATTGGCTAAAATGCAAGTCGATAGATAATAACTAAAAGTCATGTGATTAGGGGAGGTCAGAAGATGCTTAGATACAAGTTAGTCACAGAAGTAAAAAGTGTATTAATATAACAGTGTTGGTTTTGCAAAACTGGGGAATGGGTAATAAAGGGATTATCTATCTTTTTAAACAACAAAAATTCTGGTGTTGACTGTCCCTTTAAAATTTCATGCTCTATCTTAATCACGAAATACATTTTTTTGGGTTCAGTGACCCTTTAAGTTTAAGGTTTAAGTTCATAAGCTTCTTAATCAGAGGAACCGAATGCCTTTCGGTTCCTCTGATTAAGAAGGTTATGAACTTTTAAACACCTTTTAAACGCGTAAGGAGAAATATACCTAAATACTCTGCTTGTTTAGGAGAAATATACCTAAAGACTTTGCTTGTTTGGGGATGATGCATACGCCATTACATGTGTGCATTGTAATTACAAGTAGGACTCCACGAATATCTTGTAACTTTCCACGCTGATTTGATACCTCATATATAATTGATGTTTGCTAATGCAGGTTCTACCTCAGGAGTTTGTTAAATAAAATTGACTTGTTTTTATCTTTACAATACTGCACTATTGATTGGCGTTTTTTGTCTCCTTTCTGCTATACCCGGCTTCCTGTGACGTGGAGATGGAGAGAGAGAGAAAGGAATCTACCATACCCAGGCAACACTGAAGCAGAATCACTGACTGATTGATATAGGACATCTGTTTGAATCCATGTGCGATACTTACCTCATATGATTGGGTTTCTTTCTAGTAAGTAGGCATTTTGTATCTGTTTGTGAATATAATCCTAGCCACTTGTTTTATTTTATTCACGCTGCTCAGCCGTTTTTCGGGATCGGATTTATACAGGACTAAGTCTGTTGTGGGTTTTTATTTAGTGGTCTTTTTTGACCATACATTCATTCATTTATTTATTCATTTATGAATCCATGTTGATTACAAACATTTTGGTGTTTGTTTTTATATACTAATTCACATACAGTATGTATATCATTCTATGTGTTTTTTGGCTTTGCTGGACTAATTTTGTTGTATATATTAATTGATTGATGTATTTTGTTGTATATATCAAGTAACTAATTATCGATCAACATTAGTTTTAATATGGTAATTTGAGCCTTTTTTTAAATTTATTTATTTACATATCATAGGGTTTTTTTTTAGTATTTTTAGATACTTTTAGTGTACACTTCTTTGGTATATTACCACATATTAATTGTGGAGCTTTTGTATTTTATATCTTCTACATATCCTTTCTGTGCGCCTTTCTCCATCCTTTACACACATTCTTTTGCTTTCATTTTGAACAATAGGAGTTTTTGGGTGGGGACCCTTACACTCCTATTGTTTTGGTTCTAAGCAGCATTTTTAGGAGTATTGAGTATCAATATCAGATTTTAGGTTTTTAATATCTACTAGCGCTGATTTGTAGTTCTCTTTTTATTTATTGTATATAATCAACTATATATATATATATTGTACCAAAAAACATCAGATATATGTAGAAATATTTATTTATGAATAAATAAAACATATTCTTCTATGTGAAGTCCATTAAAATGTGAAATATTCTGCGCGAGTTGGGTGTTGGGTTAGTGTGAGTGAAAACAGTTTACTTTCAACTCATAATACGAGTACAACTAGACGCGCTCAAATAATCTAACTTCTAGAGCAGATAAAAATTATTTTTTCCAGGTATTTGAGTGGAAAATGCTCCAAAGTGTATATTTATGTCTATATATGTATAGCGGTACATAAATACATATGTATATACACACACATATATATAAATATTCATACATATTTAGACAATATATATATACACTGTATATATATATATATAAATATTTCAGTTCTTTTGACAGACATGCATTTTAGCCAATCAGTGCTGGCTCCCTGGAACTTCACGTGTGTGAGCACAGTGTTATCTATATGAAACACATAAACTAACACCCTCTAGTGGTGAAAAACTGTCAAAATGCCCTGAGCTAAGAGGCGGCCTTCAAGGACTTAGACATTAGCTTATGAACCTCCTAGATTTACCTTTCAACTAAGAATACCAAGAGAACAAAACAAAACTGGTGATAAAAGTAAATTGGAAAATTGTTTAAAATTACATGCCCTATCTGAATCATGAAAGTTTATTTTGGACTAGACTGTCCCTTTAAAATGATGTTATCTTACTTTCAATTTCAGGTCCTTCTGTTTCTGCCATTGATATATTTAAAGGGACAGTCTAGTATAAATTAAACTTTCATTATTCAGATAGGACTTTTAATTTTAATCAACTTTCCAATTTACTTTTATCATCAAATTTGTTTTTTTCTCTTGGTATTCTTAGTTTAAACTAAACATAGGTAGGCTCATATGCTAATTTCTAAGCCTTTGAGGGCTGCCTCTTATCACAGGCTTTTTAAATCTCTTTTCAACACAAAGAGACAGAAAGTACACGTGGGCCATATAGATATCACTGTGTTCAGGCACAGGAGGTTATTTAAGATTTAGCACAACACAATGCTACATTTAAGACAATAGATAATAAACAGTCGCAGTCATGTGATCAGGGGGCTGGAAGACGGTTCCTAGATACAAGGTAATTACAGGGGTAAAAAGTATATATTAATATAACTGTGCTGGTTATGCAAAACTGGGGAATGGGTAATAAAGGGATTATCTATCTTTTAAAACAATAACAATTCTATGGTAGACTGTCCCTTTAAGGCTTCATTGTCTGGAAATTATGTTTCCTCAGCTAACACAGAAGAAGCACAAACATAGATCATTGTTATGATAAGGAATATATGACAAGGACAATGTTATCAACATCATTGTTGTAGACTGTTATGACCACAAGATGCAAACTTTTCCGAAAATTGTTGGAAGATAGACAAATCATTACAGTAGCCAGAAGCATAAATTAAGTAAATTAACTGTTTTAAAAGTAACTTTGTAATTTTAAAGACTGCAAACAACACCACACCCTCCAGACCGCGATCGCATCCTGGAAGAGCCGTTGGCTTCAGGACAGCCAAACAGCTAGGATGTTCTATTCCGTCCTAACGGCGCTTAAGCCCAGCGCGGTTAGGATGGAATAGAACGTCAAAACGGCATTAAAAGGTTAAGCTGTTAGTGTTGTATAAATTATTATCAATATATGTGTTTTAATTAGTATTAATATTACAGTTATTTAAATATAATTTTAAAACTTAAAGGGACAGTCTAGGCCAAAATAAACTTTCAGAATTCAGATAGAGCATGTAATTTTAAACAATTTTCCAATTTACTTTTATCACCAATTTTGCTTTGTTCTCTTGGTATTCTTAGTTGAAAGCTTAATCTAGGAGGTTCATATGCTAATTTCTTAGACATTGAAGGCCACCTTTTCAGAATGCATTTGAACAGTTTTTCACCACTAGAGGGTGTTAGTTCATGTATTTCATATAGATAACACTGTGCTTGTGCACGTGAAGTTATCTGGGAGCGGGCAGTGATTGGCTAAACTGCAAGTCTATCAAAAGAACTGAAATAAAGGGGTAGTTTGTAGAGGCTTAGATACAAGATAATCACAGAGGTTAAAAGTATATTATTATAACTGTGTTGGTTATGCAAAACTGGGGAATGGGTAATAAAGGGATTATCTATCTTTTAAAACAATAAAAATTCTGGTGTAGACTGTCCCTTTAAATGGACTAATACTATAACTAAATATGTGTTCATGTGACAACCAGTTTTGCATATAAAGTGACATCCATTATGTTTGCGCACATTACATTCTGACACTGTTGAAAATTGCTCAATTAAAATGAGAGAGAAACATTTTGTACCTTTAACTATACTCCCAATAAAATCTGTTTAAACTTGGTAGACAAAGTGTGGCCTAATGTAATCATTTATGTGTACTTTTAATAATTAATACATTTCTATATACATACTAATGTTTAATACACAATATAACAAAATGACACAGGTTTTAATAAGTGATTGTATATCCTTATAGTATTGTTTTTTGCGTCATCAAAGGTCACTATATCTTCTCAAACATTGCCTTTGCGTCCTTTTTATCCCGGTTACTCTGTATATCCTTCTCATCATTTCATATATGATGCAGTCCCGTTGTTCTTGCTGTACAGATCTAACTCCACCTTCTCTTTTTGGAAAATATTTGTCCATACCATAGATTAAAATGACAAGTTCTCCAGCCATGAATGCAGATGGATGCGCCATTTTGGTTGTTGGTAAAGTGTTTTTGTAAAATGTTTAGTGGTGCGATACTAATGACACATCTACAATGAATTTGTAATGTATTGTAACACTGTTTCTATTCGTTATTAATTTTAGAAAACGTATATTAAATTTTTGATTCACTGATTTAATCAATCACGTGATTATGCATTTCCCAATAAAACTGCTGGAAAATAGAATAGTTTGTTGGGTGTGATTAGGGAGAGAAAAATTGCATCGAAAAGAGAGCACAAATGTATTATGGTGTCATATCAGGAGAGTGGCAAAACAAAATATTCAATTTACTCCTCAACAAAATAAAATTCTAGTCATGAAGGTAATGAACAATAACGACTAAATCACAGAAAACATCTTTAGCAAGAAAAAATGAAATATGGAGAACCATCAGCAACCAAGTGTCTGCGGAGGGAAGGTTTGCAAAATCTGTAGAACATTGTAGAAAAAGGTTCTCTAATATCAAGAGAATACTAAAAGCAAAACTAGCCCATGAAAAAAAGGTCTGCTCGTGCAACAGGTGTGGCCTTCCCTATGCCGCATCGCTCTCAAGTTATGAAAACATGCTGATTCACAAATTAGGGCCTGTTTTGAACCAAGGTTTTAGATGACTTTGATAAAGACATTGGTGAACTAGATGGTAATATTGTGTATTATACATAGCTCGTTTTATCATAGATTATTATTAATAAATATAATATTGCGTCATACATGACACATACAAAAATTGTATTTATAGCCTTTCATAATTTGACCAAATATATAGCAATAAAGCTAATTGTTTGTTTTGTTTTAAAACATATGCATCAGATAACATCTAGTCCCTTTATTAGAAATCAAAAGAATGCACAAGCCCCAAGGTAATCCCCACCTGTGGGTAGGTATGCAACAAATCGTTTGCAGGTGTGCCAGCTATTAGACCTGCACCATGGTCCAAGATATACAGTTCAAAGTAGTAATATAGCCGCACCACCAACTGTATTTAAAACATTATTGCTTTATTGTGTCAATTAAAACAGACAACGTTTCGGACCCATGTCCTTATTCATGACATGAATAAGGACATGGGTTCAAAACGTTGTCTGTGTTAATTGGCACAATAAAGCAATAATGTTTTAAATACAGTTGGTGGTGCAGCTATATTACTACTTTGAACTATTCCCTTTATTAGGACAACTCCCAGTTATGATTCATTCATATACTTATTTTTACCATTTAAATTAAATAAAAAAGCTATGTTTTTTGCTCAATTGAGACATAGGAGTAGATTTATTATATGTCGGACAGACATGATCCGCTGCCCGACATCGCTAAATGCTGACAGCATACGCTTGTGCAATGCCAATCATCCCGATCGGATATTGCTGTCCGCCACCTCAGAGGTGGCGGATGAGTTAAGGAGCAGCAGTGATGAGTTAAGGAGCAGCAGTCTTAAGACGCTAGGAAACAGCTGCATCTGTCAGATAATGCACTACTTCACCCAGAAAATTGTTGCAATTACAAATGTTTAGGCACGCTCATGTTTATTTCTTTTGTTTGTATTGGTATGACACAAAAAAGTGGAGAAAAGAAAAACAAATCTGACGCATTCCACGCAAAACTCCAAAAATGGACTGGTCAAAATTATTGGCACCCTCAATTTAATATTTGATAGCACACCCCTTGGAAAAAAATAACTGAAATCAATCGCTTCCTGTAACCATCAATGAGTTTCTTACACCTCTCTACTGGAATTTTGAACAACTCTTCTTTTGCCAACTGCTCCAGCACTCTCAGATTGGAAGGGTTCCTTTTCCCTACTGCTGTTTTGAGTTCTCTCCACAGGTGCTCTATGGGATTGAGATCTGGACTCATTGCTGGCCAGTTCAGTACTCTCTAGCGTTTTGTCTTAAACCATTTCTGGGTGCTTTATGACGTGTGCTTTGGGTCATTGTCCTGCTGTAAGACCCATGACCTCTGACGGAGACCCAACTTTCTGACACTGGGCCCCACATTGCACCACAGAATTCTTTGGTAGTCTTCAGATTCCATAATGCCATGCACACAGTCAAGACATCCAGTGCCGGAAGCAGCAAAGCCACCCCAAAACAACATCAGTGAACCTCCACCATGTTTGACTGTAGGGCCTGTATTCTTTTCTTTAAAAGCCTCATTTCTTTTTCTGAAAGCAGTGGAATGATGAGCTTTACCAAAAAGCTGTAATTTTCTTTCGTCTGTCCGCAGCACATTCTCCCAAAAAGATTTTGGCTTCCTCAGGTACGTTTTGGCAAACTCTAAACTGGCTTTTTTATGTTTCTGTGTCAGCAGTGGGGTCCTCCAGGGTCTCCTACCATAGCATCCCTTTTCATTCAGATGGTGATGTATAGTGCAAGCTGACACATTTGTACCCTGTGCCTGAAGGTCAGCTTGAATTTGTCTGGAAGTTGATTGAGGTTCTTTATCCACCATTCGAACAATCCTTCATTGCAATCTTTGATCAATTTTTCTCTTTCGTCCACATACAGGGAGATTAACTACAGTCCCATGGGCTGTAAACTTCTTGACAATGTTGCACACAGTGGATACAGGAACATAAAGATCTCTGGAGGTGGACTTGTAACCTTGAGATTGTCCATGTTTTTTCACAATTTTTGTTCTCAAATCCTCAGACAATTCTTTGCTGCTCTTTCTCTTCTCCATGCTCAGTGTGGCACACAGAGACACACAACAGAAAGGTTGAGTCCAGTTTTCACCTTTTTTACTGGTTGCCGGTTAGATTTATATTTTGTCAGAACCTGTTAATTAATACAGGTGAGTTTAATTCAAAATTACAGGAGCATCACAAACTTGAAATTAAATTATTTCTTACAATTTTGAGAAGGTGCCAATAATTTTGTCCAGTCCATTTTTGGAGTTTTGTGTGGAATGTGTCAGATTTGGCTTTTTTCCCCCCACTTTTTTTTGTGTCATACCAATACAAACAAAAGAAATAAACATGAGAATGCCTAAACAGAAATGCAGGGGTGCCAATATTTTTGTCCATGACTGTATATATATATATATATATATCATTCAATTCATGCACTCCATCCCTTCAGGGTTTCCTATAAAGCCCGGGTGTCTCCTCAAGCAATTTTTATAAACATCAATATGGAATGGAGGGCACTTCATTCCATATTGATATATATATATATATATATACACAAATACATATTTAGCAATGTATATGTATGTGTTTCAATATTAAAGCCATTTGCCTGCCTTTTTTTTCTAACACCCGAGATCTGATATCTTTGATCCCTTATAACATTTTTGTGCAATATTTTTTTTAAATATATTTTATTAAAAATGTTAATATGAGTGTAACTGTACTTTGTAAGTGTTTTTTGCAACTTTTTAGTTTCAGAAAACAGTTAACCACAGCTCTGAGATAACGGAAAGGATTGAAGCGTAAAAGGCAATTACGCTAGTGCATTCGCGATTTTGCACCACTTGATATATAGCAAAATGAAAATGGCTCACAAAAACACAATTGTGCTAGAGCAAAACCGTTTGCGCCTCACTTTTAATCTAGCCCTTAATGTTTTAAATATGCTTCCTTAAAGGGACAGTCTAATACAAAATTGTTATTGTTTAATAAGAAAGAAAATCCCTTTATTACCCCTTCCCCAGATTTTCATAACCAACAATGTTAGATTTATTCAGTTTTTTCACTCTGTGATTACCTTGTATCTTAGCCTCTGGTTATAGTCATTATACATTATATTAATATAACAATGTTGGTTAGGCAAAGCTGAGTAATGGGTAGTAAATGCATTATCTATCTTTTTAAACAATAAAAAAATGATAGAAAGCATCACAATATTCTGATATCATAGGCTTCTTCTGCTTCTGTTTCAGAAGGGGAACGTTTTTGATGATGCAGGACCTGGTTCACTAGAAAACAATGAACCTGTCATTATGTTGGAACAATGGAAGAAAGTGAAACTTTTTTACTAAAATAAATTTGTTTGTTCAAGATCGCTAGGGGGTTATTTGTGACTGCAATTTTAAGAAATGATAATCCTGTATGATTTTACAATTTAGTCGAATTAGAAGATATTTTACAGTGTTTGAATTTCCTTATGCATCTCTGTCAATCATCACAGACAAATTAGTTCTGGGATGTTTGACATTCTACGTCCACATGAGCGAGCCATCTGCTGCTTCATAAACTTATACTATTTATACTTTGCTACATAACAAATAAGTAGATTTTATTCAGTGATTTTACATGGTTCTTCAAAGCGCTAACATTTTATTGTAAATTGCTTGATGTACAAATACCATTACACACAATTATTATTTTGTGAGGAATAGGACTAATTGTTCTCACACATTGAATGTCAGAACCCTGAAAAATCTAGAAAAAAAACCCTAAAATAAATAATATATATACAGTACTGTGCAAAAGTCTTAGGCCACAATTAGATTTGTTGTTTTAGTAATGTTATAATGAACATATATAATTATTTCTCATTCTCTTTATTAGAATACAACCAGAAAATACAGGATATGTGTATGCAGTGTTAAAACCCCCAGAAAAAATAGCTTCTATAGTCTAAAGTGGCAAGTATTTAGTGTGACCTCCCCTTAAACCTGAGCAATAGCAGGAACCTGGCTCTCGTAAACCTAAATGGAATGGAACCCTAATTAATATAATTGCTTACACCTGTATTTGTCTAACTATTTCATGTCAAAATGACTCCTGTGAAAAAGGTCTATTACACTAGGTTTGAATTTAATTAATTGGAAGCTTGCTAATAAGACCAACTTTCAATCACATAATTCCATTCAAAATGCTAAAGGACACAGAATTTGACAGCCACAAATTCATACTTTTGCATCAGGAAGGCTTTCTCAACGGGAAATCAGCAAACAAACTGGATATTCAAGATGCTTTATGCTGTTATGAAGAAATTTGCAGAATCAGGAGAGGTCAAGGACAACAAAAAAAGGACTGGAAGGCCAAGAAAACTTTCAAAATCTTATGAGACGTTTCTCAGTTTATTCTATGAGAGACCGGAAGAAGTCCAGCAAGGACCTGGCTCAGCATCTGGCAGCTTCATCGGGATGCCAAGTTGACCTTTCTACAGTCCAAAGAAGCTTGATCAGGAATGGTCTTTGTGGAAGGGTAGCAGCCAAGTAAATCCCTTTTTCGGAAGGGGAACAGGGTGAAAAAGCTAAGATAAGCTAAAACTTACAAAGGAATGAAGATCAGTTTAAAAGGGTATTAATGGAGTGAAGAATGCATGTTTGAAATTTTTGGGTCCAATTGTCAACAATATGTGAGAAGAAGAGTTAGAGAGAGATGGAATAATGAGAGCTTGCAGCCTTCAGTGAAACATGGGAGAGGGTCTGTCCTGGTTTGGGGCTGCATTTCTGCCAGTGATGTTGGCGATATTGTCCTAATTGATGGGATCATGAATGCTGAAAAGTACAGACAGGTTTTAATTCATCATGCCATTCCTTATGGAAAGCGCCTGATTGGGAATGGTTTTATTTTTCAGCATGATAACGATCCCAAGCACACTGCTAATGCAGTAAAATCATATTTGGAGAGAAAAACAGCTGATAAAACACTGACAGTCATGGAGTGGCCTCCACAGAGTCTAGACCTTAATATTATAGTGGTAGTATGGGATCCCCTGGACAGAGAAATAAATAAAAGACAACCTAAATCTAAAGCAGAACTCTAGGAAGTGCTGAAAGAATTCTGGTATAATATGCCAGAAGATTACTTCAGAAAACTTCAGGACAGTCTCCCCAAAAAGAGTTCAAAATGTGTTTAGTAACAAGGGAGGTCACACTAAATACTGACATTTGCCTGAAGAAGCCATTTTGTTCTGAAAATTGTGTTTTTTTTATATTTTGTGTACATATTTCCGGTATTTTCTGTTTGTATCTTAATAAAGAGAAGAAAAATAAATATGGATGGTCATTAAAACTTTGCTAAAACATCAAATCTTATGGTGGCCTAAGACTTTTGCACAGTACTTTATATATACTGTATACTGTAAATGTATATAGTCTAATTTAATAAATATGCACTGGAATCTGATCAAATAACTAACATAAAAGTATTAATAATTTTCTGTTATGTTTTCTACATAAACAGGATGAAAAACCTAGCTATGTAAAAGCAGCTTCCTGTTTTAATACGTGTTTATTATATATTGAGAATTAATAACTGTTAATCCTATTACAGTAACATTTAGTATTGCTCCTTAGCATTTTTATATTGAGCTAAAAAATGAATAGCTTCTGTATTTGTGCTCTAAATTCTTGGCTTTTTTGATTATATAGTAAAACTATAACTTGACTGATGGTGTATTTTTAATCTGTGAATGATTATATTTAGGTAGAAGTTGAGTCATAGTTAAACGGACAGTTTACTCAAAAAACAGAATTTATGCTTACCTGATAAATTACTTTCTCTTGCGGTGTATCCAGTCCACGGATTCATCCTTACTTGTGGGATATTCTCCTTCCCTACAGGAAGTGGCAAAGAGAGCACACAGCAGAGCTGTCCATATAGCTCCCCCCCTAGCTCCACCCCCAGTCATTTGACCAAAGGTTAAGAAGCCAAAGGAGAAACCATAGGGTGCAGTGGTGAATGTAGTTTAAACAAAAAATTTTTTACCTGACTTAATTGTCAGGGCGGGCCGTGGACTGGATACACCGCAAGAGAAAGTAATTTATCAGGTAAGCATAAATTCTGTTTTCTCTTGCAAGGTGTATCCAGTCCACGGATTCATCCTTACTTGTGGGATACCAATACCAAAGCTTTAGGACACGGATGAAGGGAGGGAACAAGACAGGTACCTTAAACGGAAGGCACCACTGCTTGCAAAACCTTTCTCCCAAAAATAGCCTCCGAAGAAGCAAAAGTATCGAATTTATAAAATTTGGCAAAAGTAAGCAGTGAAGACCAAGTCGCTGCCTTACAAATCTGTTCAACAGAAGCCTCATTTTTGAAAGCCCATGTGGAAGCCACTGCTCTGGTAGAATGAGCAGTAATTCTTTCAGGAGGCTGCTGGCCAGCAGTCTCATAGGCCAAACGGATGATGCTTTTCAGCCAAAAGGAAAGAGAGGTAGCAGTCGCTTTCTGACCTCTCCTCTTACCAGAATAGATAACAAACAAAGAAGATGTTTGTCTGAAATCCTTAGTTGCTTGTAACTAGAACTTTAAAGCACAAACTACATCAAGAGTATGCAAAAGACGTTCCTTCTTCTAAGATGGGTTAGGACACAGAGAAGGAACAACTATTTCCTGGTTAATATTCTTGTTAGAAACAACTTTAGGAAGAAAACCAGGTTTGGTACGCAAAACTACCTTATCTGCGTGGAACACCAGATAAGGTGAATCACACTGTAAGGCAGATAATTCTGAGACTCTTCGAGCAGAAGAGATAGCTACCAAAAACAAAACTTTCCAAGAGAACAACTTAATATCTATGGAATGTAAAGGTTCAAACAGAACCCCTTGAAGAACTGAAAGAACTAGATTTAGACTCCATGGCGGAGCCACAGAGGTTTATAGACAGGCTTGATTCTGACTAAAGCCTACGCAAACGCTTGAACGTCCGGTACCTCTGCCAGATGCTTGTGCAAAAGGATAGACAGAGCAGATATCTGTCCCTTTAAAGAACTAGCCGACAATCCTTTCTCCAAACCGTCTTGGAGAAAAGACAATATCCTGGGAATCCTAATCTTACTCCATGAGTAACCCTTGGATTCACACCAACAAAGATATTTCCACCATATCTCATGGTAGACCTTCCTGGTGACAGGCTTTCTAGCCTGGATCAGAGTATCTATAACTGACTCAGAAAAACCATGCTTTGAAAGAATTAAGCGTTCAATCTCCAAGCAGTCAGACGTAGAGAAACTAGATTTGGATGCTTGAACGGACCCTGTATTAGAAGGTACTGCCTCATTGGCAGTGTCCATGGTGGGACAGATGACATGTCCACTAGGTCTGCATACCAAGTCCTGCGTGGCCACGCAGGCGCTATCAAAATCACTGATGCCTTCTCCTGCTTGATTCTGGCGATCAGACGAGGGAGAAGAGGAAACGGTGGGAAAACATAAGCCAGACTGAAGGACCAAGGCGCTACTAGAGCATCTATCAATGCCGCCTTGGGGTCCCGGGACCTGGATCCGTAGAGAGGAAGCTTGGAGTTCTGACGGGACGCCATCAGGTACAACTCTGAAATGCCCCATAGCTGAGTCAGCTGGGCAAATACCTCCGGGTGGAGTTCCCACTCCCTCGGGTGAAAAGTCTGACGACTTAGAAAATCCGCCTCCCAGTTGTCTACACCTGGGATGTGAATTGCTGATAGATGGCAGGAGAGGGCCTCCGCCCACCTGATTATTTTGGTTACTTCCCTCATCGCTAGAGAACTCTTTGTTCCCTTGATGTAAGCTACAGTCGTAATGTTGTCCGACTGAAATCTTATGAATTTGGCCGCAGCTAGGTGAGGCCATGCCTGAAGCGCGTTTAATATCGCCCTCAGTTTGCGCTACAGATGGCCGAGGAATGGAATGAAGAACTCGAAAAGTAGTTAAAAGTTTCAACTTTCTGACCTCCGTCAGAAATATTTTCATTTCTACCGAATCTATTGGTGTTCCTAGGAAGGGAACCCTTGTGAGTGGGGACAGGGAACTCTTATTGATGTTCACCTTCCCCCCGTGAGACCTTAGAAAGTCCAATACAATCTCCGTGTGAGCCTTGGCTCTGTAAAAAGACGGCGCCTGAATTAAGATGTCATCCAAATAAGGCGCCACTGCTATGCCCCGCTGTCTTAGAACCGCCAGAAGGGACCCTAGCACCTTTGTGAAAATTCTGGGAGCAGTGGCTAAGCCGAATGGAAGAGCCACGAACTGATAATGCTTATCTAGAAAAGCGAACCGGAGGAACCGATGATGATCTTTGTGGATTGGGATATGCAGGTACGCATCCTTTAGATCCACGGTAGTCATATATTGACCTTCCTGGATCATAGGTAAGATTGTCCGAATGGTCTCCATCTTGAATGATGAGACTCTGAGGAATTTGTTTAGAAATTTGAGATCCAGGATTGGTCTGAAAGTTCCTTCTTTTTTGGGAACCACAAACAGGTTTGAGTAAAACCCCAGCCCTTGTTCCACAATTGGAACTGAGTGGATCACTCCCATTGTATGTAGGTCTTCTACACAGCGTAAAAACGCCTCTTTCTTTGTCGTGTCTGTAGACAGACGAGAAATATGGAACCTTCCCCTTGGAGGGGAGTCCTTGATTCTAGAAGATATCCCTGGGTAACAATCTCTAAAGCCCAGGGATCGAGAATATCTCTTGCCCAGGCCTGAGCGAAGAGAGAAAGTCTGCCCCCTACTAGATCCGATTCCGGATCGGGGGCTACCCCGTCATGCTGTCTTGGTAGCAGCTGCAGGCTTTTTGGCCTGTTTACCCTTGTTCCAGCCCTGATAAGGCTTCCAGGTTGCCTTGGGCTGTGAAGCGTTACCCTCTTGCTTTGCAGCTGTAGAGGCTGAAGCGGGACCGCTCCTGAAATTACGAAAGGAACGAAAATTAGCTTTGTTTTTAGCCTTAAAAGGCTTGTCCTGGGGGAGAGCATGGCCCTTTCCCCCGGTGATTTCTGAAATAATCTCTTTCAATTCTGGCCCGAAAAGGGTCTTTCCCTTGAAAGGGATATTTAACAATTTGGATTTTGACGACACATCGGCCGACCATGACTTGAGCCAAAGCGCTCTGCGTGCCATAATGGCGAAGCCTGAATTTTTTGCAGCCAACTTAGCTGATTGCAAAGCGGCATCTGATAAATGAATTAGCCAGCTCTAGAGCCTTAATTCTATCCATAATTTCGTCATAAGAGGTCTCCATCTGGAGCGACTCCTCCAGCGCCTCAAACCAGAAAGCCGCTGCAGTAGTTACAGGAACAATGCAGGCAATAGGTTGGAGAAGAAAGCCTTGTTGAACAAAGATTTTCTTAAGTAAACCTTCTAACTTTTTATCCATAGGATCTTTAAAGCACAACTGTCTTCAATTGGTATGGTTGTGCGCTTAGCAAGTGTCGAAACAGCCCCCTCTACCTTAGGGACCGTCTGCCACGAGTCCCACCTAGGGTCAGTTATGGAGAACATTTTCTTAAAAATAGGTGGGGGGACAAAAGGGACACCTGGTCTATCCCACTCCCTAGTAACAATATCCGCAACCCTCTTAGGGATCGGAAATGCATCAGTGTATATACCATGGTCTATGATTAAGGCGGTCATGATCCGCCGAAACATGTAAGACTGAAACTGAACCTCACATCAGCTCCTATGGTTTTAAGTGTGTGTCTCTGAAGTTTTTTGCAACAACTGTTTGTGAAAGAAAATTGCTACAATAAATTCACAGTGTTTTGGAAGTATTGGATGGATCCGCCTCTTCTTTTCTACTTATTATATGTCACTCTGACTCATATAAGTCTCAGCCCGGCCCGCAATCAGGAGGAATGGATTCTTAGTTTCAGGGCCGCCAGCGCGGCCGCCACATTGTGTTCATAATTAACATTTATTATATGTCATTGTTACTCGAGTCTGACTCATCATATATGGGTCTGGGTTGGCTGTGCGGCAATTGCAAATTATGTCTCAGATCAGCCCGGCCCGCAATCAGGAGGAAATTGGAATGGATTCTTTCAGGGCCACCAGCGCGGCCGCCACACCATCTACAAAGTCATTCCGAATCCAGATTCCTGGGCCTCCCCCCCAGTCTGATTGGCCAGTCTGCCCACACATGCGCACTGCTTCCAGCCCCTGTGAGTGACGTCGCGTCGGAGTCTGACGACGTCACTCACAGGGGCCGGAAGCAGTGCGCATGTGCGAGCAGACTGGCCAATCAGACTGGGGGGGAGGCCCAGGAATCTGGATTCGGAATGTTTGATGGCTCGAAGACTGGTAGATACACGCCCTGCACGCGGCTACACACTCATGCCGCGTACCGGGTCCACCACGTGACCGTGTCAGGTTGGAGGTGGAGGGAAGCCAGGGAGCTGCTGGAGCAGGTGCCACGTGGCGACGAGGGCAGGTAGGCGGCGGACGAAAATAATGTTGCCTTGGCCGGGTCCTAAAACTTACCCAAGACCTGACCGCTGACCTCCCTCCATCATCATGGCCTGGATTGGGGCCAGCCGGGCCGCATTCACATGTTCCATGAGCCGAGGCCGGCGGGGGAGAGCACTGCAGCAAATAGCGATCATGCTGGATTTGGACTGAGGAGGCTGCGACTCAGCAGGACAGGTGGCCGGCACTGGCAGCAGGGCAGGTAGGTGACTGACCGAGAGGTCTGGTGAAAATGTGATGGATGGTCTGGTCTCAGAGGAGCCTTATATACACAATATTATTATTTATATATATATATATATATATATATATATATATATATATATATATATATATATATATATATATATTAAAAAAAATTATACATTGCATTGTTTTGTTTTTTTTAAATCATGTGTCTTTTATGCCATTATTTATTACATTTATATACTATTCTATCTCTATGTATGTATATATATATATATATATATATATATATATATATATATATTTATTGTGAGCGGGGGGGGGGGAGTGGGCCTCTTTGCCCTAAAATGCCCAGGCCTTTTTTTGGTCCCAGTCCGGCCCTGCCGGAGCAGACTAAAGCCAACAACCGGTTAACAAACTACAGCACCTTGTGGCCCTACCTGCCCTTAGGGATCAGTTTTGGGGAAATAAAGCTTCTTCTAGGCCCTCAATCAGCAGCTGGACCCTCCATGTGAAGCAGCATGAAACAGTCTCTCAATTCTAAGTGCGCATCTGAGGCGCGAAATTAGGCCTCTCCCACTCCACTCCGGAGTTGTGAGGCCTACAAAAATCACTTTTAAGTGACTAAATTTATGCCATGTGGATAATAACCACAGTAAAACACTCCAAAGTGCCTAAAAAGGTGTCTCCAATGAGTATTTTTTAATAAATAATCGATTACCCTGCCTTAGTGTCAACCAGCCTATTTAGCCCTGTCATGTAAGCATTCAATTCTATACTAAGTCTCAGAACATAGCTTACCCTCCCCACATGGGGATCCTGTCAGTCTTCTAGCATTATCTCAGTCTTGTCTAGAAATAAATGACAGAACATACCTCATTGCAGTCAAGCCTGCAAACCGTTTCCCCCAACTAAAGTTTTCTGGTACTCCTCAGTCCTGTGTGGGAACAGCAGTGGATTTTATTTACAACATGCTAAAATCATTTTCCTCTCAGCAGAATTGTTCATCACTTTTCTGCTAGAGAGTAAATAGTACAAACCAGTACTATTTAAAAATAACAAACTCTTGATTGAAGATATAAAACTACAATTCTAACACCACATTCACTTTACCCTCCCTGAGAGAGAACCTAGTGCGTTAACGCGGCAAAGAGAATGACTGGGGGATGGAGCTAGGGGGGGAGCTATATGGACAGCTCTGCTGTGTGCTCTCTTTTCCACTTCCTGTAGGGAAGGAGAATATCCCACAAGTAAGGATGAATCCGTGGACTGGATACACCTTGCAAGAGAAATGTTCTCCCCTTTAATTTGTTCCCAATGATCAACTTTACATGCTGGAGTGTATTAAATTGTTTACAAGTATTTCTATTTCCCTTATATGGGTATTTTAAATAGTTTATTTAGCCTTTAATATCCCCACCCATCCTGAAAGTTTTTGGCCTCAAGGCCAAGCTGTGTTAACACAGACAGTAAAAAAATTACTCTCCCAGTGGGTTATAGAAGAAATAAGGTAATAAAATGTTAATTTTCCATTGTTCTCTCCAAGTATTGGTGAATGATTTATGGACAGATATAAGATAAATAAGCAGGTATATGTACACAATGTGATAAAGTAATGAGATCTGATTATACCTACAAGCTCAACCCATTTTATTAGGTTGTGGCTTCAAAACACAAAATCAGCTCATTCATATCCATAAATAAGCCTTAAAAATACAAATCTCATACATTTTATACTCTGCAGCTGGTAAAAAAAGTAAGTGGAAACAAATTTAGGGAAAAACTATTTTATAGTATACTGTCCCTTTAAGGCAATCATTCTGTGCTTCAGTGGAAAGACTGATAGCTTAATAGTAATTTAATCTGTGTTCAAATCTTTTTAGCCACAGAGTTAGACAAACGTATGCATAATCTGTATTTTAAGGGATATAGAAATCAGATTTTAACCTTTTTTTATTCAGATAAAGAGTAAAATTTTCAGAAAGCTTTTTATTTACATTTTTTTTATCAATGTTATCTTTTGCTCCTAACATTTGTTGAACCCTAACTCTTTTCCATGACAGCATGCAGAGGTAGAAATGGTACAAAATATGTCGGCACTCCCAAAGACAATAAAAGAAAGCCTTTATTTATCACCAGGTATAGGCAAGGTGTACGGACACGGACACTGGTGTCCGTGACTAGCCCTTGCAGTGTCCGCCACAACCTTATTAGAACTTTTCTTTATGATTAAATAATAGGAATAAAAAAAAATATGTAGTGTGAATAAAGTTAGTGGCTTGTCAAGAGACTGCTAGCACATGGGTATAGCCAGAGGAGGGCTGGTTATATGATCAGTGGTATCTGAATCAGTATAATAACACCCAGCACTATATAATGACATAGTAGTGACACTGGCTCATGGGTATAGCCAGAGGAGGGCTGGTTATATGATCAGTGGTATCTGAATCAGTATAATAGCACCCAGCCCTATATAATGACATAGTAGTGACACTGGCACATGGGTATAGCCAGAGGAGGGCTGGTTATATTATCAGTGTTATCTGAATCAGTATAATAACACCCAGCACTATATAATGACATAGTAGTGACACTGGCTCATGGGTATAGCCAGAGGAGGGTTGACTTGTCAAAAGACTGCTAGCGATATTAGGTGATAAGTTATAGAATAAATAAATCCTGTGTGAAATACTGGATGTGTATCTGCATCTGTATAATAACACCCAGCTCTATACAAAGACATAGTAGTGACACTGGCACATGCGTATAGCCAGACAAGTGCTGGTTATAGTGTCAGTGGTATCTGCATCAGTATAATAACACCCAGCGCTATTTAATGACACAGTAGTGACACTGGTACATGGGTATAGCCAGAGGAGGGCTGGTTATAGAATCAGTGGTATCTGCATCAGTATAATAACACCCAGCACTAGATAATGACACAGTAGTGACACTGGCACATGAGTATAGCCAGAGGAGGGCTGGTTATGGAATCAGCACTATATAATGACACAGTAGTGACACTGGCACATGGGTATAGCCAGAGGAGGGCTGGTTATATTATCAGTGGTATCTGAATCAGTATAATAACACCCAGCACTATATAATGACATAGTAGTGACACTGGCTCATGGGTATAGTTAGAGGAGGGTTGACTTGTCAAGAGACTGCTAGCGATATTGGGTGATAAATTATGGAATAAATAAAGCCTGTGTGAAATACTGGATGTGTATCTGCATCTGTATAATAACACCCAGCTCTATACAAAGACACAGTAGTGACACTGGCACATGCGTATAGCCAGACAAGGGCTGGTTATAGGATCAGTGGTATCTGCATCTGTATAATAACACCCAGCACTATATAATGACACAGTAGTGACACTGGCTCATGGGTATAGCCAGAGGAGGGCTGGTTATAGGATCAGTGGTATCTGCATCAGTATAAGAACACCCAGCTCTATATAATGACACAGTAGTGACGCTGGCACATGGGTATAGCCAGAGGAGGGCTGGTTATAGAATCAGTGGTATCTGCATCAGTATAATAACACCCAGCACTATATAATGACACAGTAGTGACACTGGCACATGGGTATAGCCAGAGGAGGGCTGGTTATAGAATCAGCACTATATAATGACACAGTAGTGACACTGGCTCATGGGTATAGCCAGAGGAGGGCTGGTTATAGGATCAGTGGTAACTGCATCAGTATAATAACACCCAGCACTATATAATAACACAGTAGTGACAATGGCACATGGGTATAGCCAGAGGAGGGCTGGTTATAGAATCAGTGGTATCTGCATCAGTATAATAACACCCAGCACTATATAATGACACAGTAGTGACACTGGCACATGGGTATAGCCAGAGGAGGGCTGGTTATAGAATCAGTGGTATATGCATCAGTATAATAACACCCAGCACTATATAATGACACGGTAGTGATACTGGCACATGGGTATAGCCAGAGGAGGGCTGGTTATAGGATCAGTGTTATCTGCATCAGTATAATAGCACCCAGCACTATATAATAACACAGTAGTGACACTGGCACATGGGTATAGCCAGAGGAGGGGTGGTTATAGAATCAGTGGTATCTGCATCAGTAAATAACACCCAGCACTGTATAATGACACAGTAGTGACACTGGCACATGGGTATAGCCAGAGGAGGGCTGGTTATAGGATCAGTGGTATCTGCATCAGTATAATAACACCCAGCACTATATAATAACACAGTAGTGACACTGGCACATGGGTATAGCCAGAGGAGGGCTGGTTATAGGGTCAGTGGTATCTGTATCAGTATAATAACACCCAGCACTATATAATGACACAGTAGTGACACTGGCACATGGGTATAGCCAGAGGAGGGCTGGTTATAGGATCAGTGGTATCTGCATCAGTATAATAACACCCAATGACACTGGCTCATGGGTATAGCTAGAGGAGGGCTGGTTATAGGATCAGTGGTATCTGCATCAGTATAATAACACTCAGCACTATATAATGACACAGTAGTGACACTGGCACATGGGTATAGCCAGAGGAGGGCTGGTTATAGGATCAGTGGTATCTGCATCAGTATAATAACACCCAATGACACTGGCTCATGGGTATAGCTAGAGGAGGGCTGGTTATAGGATCAGTGGTATCTGCATCAGTATAATAACACTCAGCACTATATAATGACACAGTAGTGACACTCATGGGTATAGCCAGAGGAGGGCTGGTTATAGGATCAGTGGTATCTGCATCAGTATAATAACACCCAGCTCTATATAATGACACAGTAGTGACGCTGGCACATGGGTATAGCCAGAGGAGGGCTGGTTATAGGATCAGTGGAATCTGGATCAGTATAATAACACCAAGCACTATAAAATAATGTTTTTAATTTCAAATGTACCTTGGTGTCCTTCACTAATGTCTGTACTTTGGAAAATGTCTGCCACAGCCTTTGTCTGTGCCTATCTCTGGTTATCACATATACAAACAGTGACTTTGGCTAAATACTATGGCCTAGATTTAGAGTTTTGTCGGTAAAAACCCGCGTAGCTAACGCTGCTTTTTTTCCCAGAGCACCCTTAAGAGAACGCTGGTATTTAGAGTTGTCTGAGGGGCTGTGTTAGGCTCAGAAAAGGGAGCGATGAGCCTAATTTAGCTCCACTTCAACCCTCAATACCATCGTTGCTTACGGTAGCGGTAAGCTGGCAAAACGTGATCGTGCAAGATATCCCCATAGGAAACAATGGGGCAGTTTCGGCTGAAAAAAAACCTGCAAAAAAGCAGCGTTCAGCTCCTAACGCAGCCCCATTGTTTCCTATGGGGAAACACTCTCTAAGTCTACACCTAATACCCAAACATGAACCCCGAGTCTAAACACCCCTAACCTTACACTTATTAACCCCTAATCTGCCGTCCCCGCTATCGCTGACACCTGCATTATATTATTAACCCCTAATCTTCCGCTCCGGACACCGCCGCAACCTACATTATCCCTATGAACCCCTAATCTGCTGCCCCTAACACAGCCGACCCCTATATTATATTTATTAACCCCTAATCTGCCCCCCCCAACGTCGCCGCTACCTTACCTACACTTATTAACCCTTAATCTGCCGACTGGACCTCGCCGCCACTATAATAAATGTATTAACCCCTAAACCGCCGCACTCCCGCCTCGCAAACACTATAATAAATAGTATTAACCCCTAATCTGCCCTCCCTAACATCGCCGCCACCTACCTACAATTATTAGACCCTAATCTCCTGCCTGCACCGTCGCCGCTACTATAATAAAGTTATTAACCCCTAAACCTAACTCTAACCCTAACCCTCACACCCCCCTAACATAAATATAATTTAAATGAAACGAAATAATATTCCTAAAATTAAATAAATTAATCCTATTTAAAACTAAATACTTACCTATAAAATAAACCCTTCTACCGGATCAAGGACCTCCTCTGCGCACCTTGGATGAAGAATTCGGCTCGGCTGGGTGAAGACGACTCAAGGTAGGGAGATCTTCAGGGGGTTAGCGATAGTTATTTTTTTAAGGGGGGTTTGGGTGGATTAGAGTAGGGGTATGTGGATGGTGGGTTGTAATGTTGGGGGGGTATTGTATTTTTATTTTCAGGTAAAAGAGCTGATTACTTTGGGGCAATGCCTCGCAAAAAACCCTTTTAAGGGCTGGTAATAGAGCTGATTACTTTGGTAGTTTAGAATAGGGTAGGGCATTTTTTTATTTTGGGGGGATTAGTTTAAACTTCTTGTAATTCTTTTTTATTTTTTGTAATTTAGTGTTTGTTTGTTTATTTGTATTATAGAATAGTTTATTTAATTGTATTTTAATTTAGCTAATTGTAGGTAATTTATTTAACTAATTTATTGATAGTGTAGTGTTAGGTGTATTTGTAACTTAGGTTAGGATTTATTTTACAGGTAATTTTGTACTTATTTTAACTAGGTAGCTATTAAATAGTTATTAACTATTTAATAGCTATTGTACCTAGTTAAAATAAATACAAAGTTGCCTGTAAAATAAATATAAATCCTAAAATAGCTACAATGTAATTATATTGTAGCTATATTAGGGTTCATTTTATAGGTAAGTATTTAGTTTTAAATAGGATTAATTTATTTAATTTTAGGAATATTATTTCGTTTCATTTAAATTATATTTATGTTAGGGGGGTGTTAGGGTTAGGGTTAGAGTTAGGTTTAGGGGTTAATAACTTTATTATAGTAGTGGTAACGGTGCGGGCGGGAGATTAGGGGTTAATAATTGTAGGTAGGTGGCGGCGATGTTAGGGAGGGCAGATTAGGGGTTAATACTATTTATTATAGTGTTTGCGAGGCGGGAGTGCAGCGGTTTAGGGGTTAATACATTTATTATAGTGGCGGCGAGGTCCGGTCAGCAGATTAGGGGTTAATAAGTGTAGTTAGGTAGCGGCGACGTTGGGGGGGGGCAGATAAGGGGTTAATAAATATAATATAGGGGTCGGCGATGTTAGGGGCAGCAGATTAGGGGTTCATAGCTATAATGTAGGTGGCGGCGGTGTCCGGTCGGCAGATTAGGGGTTAAAAAATGTATTATAGTGGCGGCGACGTGGGGGGGGTCTCGGTTTAGCGGTACATAGGTAGTTTATGGGTGTTAGTGTACTTTGTAGCACAGTAGTTAAGAGCTTTATATTCACGCGTTAGCCCATAAAGCTCTTAACTATTAACTTTTTTTGGCGGTAGGAGTCTTGTCGGTAGAGGGTCTACCGCTCACTTCTCCCAAGACTCCAAATACCAGCGTTAGGCAGATCCCATAGAAAAGATAGGATACGCAATTGGCATAAGGGGATCTGCGGTAGCCTGGAGTCGCAGTAAGGAAGTGAGCGTTAGACCCTTTCCTGGCTGACTCTAAATACCAGCGGGCGGTAAAAAGCAGCATTAAGACCCCTTAACGCTGCTTTTGACGGCTAACACCAAACTCTAAATCTAGGTGTATGTTTTTTATTTATTTTTTATCTTAATTTTTTTATTGCAAAGCTTTCAAAAGTATATAACAGATATGACAATTTGTAATGTTACATATCATAGAAGCTTGTCTGTTAAGTACAGAGGAATTAAATATAAAACGAAAATAACAGTTATAACGAATGTAAAACCCACTGGTTAAGTTTATTTTTTTATAAAATATTTTACCAGGAAGGATACATTGAGATTTCTCTCGTTTTCAAGTATGTCCTGGGTCCACAAAACATTGCATTGATACAATAGGGTACAATAAAATTCAAAAACAATAATAATACACAATAGATGCAAAAATTTTACATAGAGCAGGTAAGAAATATATAATCAACCATGACAGGTGCATTCTGTTTTGAGATATGTAGAGAGGGATCTCTTAAAGGATATTAGGCTTGGGGAAGATTTGAAAGTGTGCGGGAGGTCATTCCATAACTGTGGCGCTCGGTAGGAAAAGGAGCATCGAGCTGCTTTCTTTTTGTATTGAGGCAAGCAAGTTCTGAAGTGTTCTTGATATTTTGAAGAAAATGTTACATAAGAGATAAGGTTATTATTTGAATATAAGTGTCATGTCCAGGAGGGAAGTAGAAGGGTTAACAGAAGAAATATCCAGTAGGATATAGAATAATTGTGAGAGAAGAGAGGAAAGGAAGAGAGGAGGGAAAGGGGAGCCAGAGTGGAAGAGTATATATAATACTTTTCTGGAGAAGCCTCCACTACACCCAACACCCATCCCTCATCTAGCCCTGGTAGTAGTGAATCTAGTGTCTTTTTGCTAGAGTTCCAGTGGAATTTTATGTCAAAACAAATCTAAGTTATTTTTCTTAAAGTAACCGTATTCTCGCAGTGTTAAGGTGTCTTCCATTTGTTCTATCCACATATTAATGGAGGGGACTGATTGTGATTTCCACAATCTAGCAATAAGGGATTTCACAGAACTTAGTGGACCAGTTTTAGTCAAAGCTTACAAGGGAGCCTAGGCAGTAAGTTGAGCAATGCCAGGGTAGGGTTGAGTTGTATTTTTGTTGTATTTTTGTGCTTGGCCACAATAATTTGGGACAAGTCCACCAGGTGTGTAGAAGGAATCCTCTTATTCTGCATACCCTCCAACACATATCTGATATATTTGGAAAAACATAATTTATGCTTACCTGATAAATTTATTTCTCGTGTGGTGTATCCAGTCCACGGATCATCCATTACTTATGAGATATTCTCATTCCCAACAGGAAGTTGCAAGAGGACACCCATAGCAGAGCTGTAATATAGCTCCTCCCCTAACTGTCATAGCCAGTCATTCGACCGAAAACAAGCCGAGAAAGGAGGAACCATAGGGTGCAGTGGTTACTGTAGTTTAAAATTAAAAATTACCTGCCTTAAAATGACAGGGCGGGCCGTGGACTGGATACACCACAAGAGAAATAAATTTATCAGGTAAGCATAAATTGTGTTTTCTCTTGTAAGGTGTATCCAGTCCACGGATCATCCATTACTTATGGGATACCAATACCAAAGCTAAAGTACACGGATGAAGGGAGGGACAAGGCAGGAAACTTAAATGGAAGGAACCACTGCCTGTAAAACCTTTCTCCCAAATATAGCCTCCGAAGAAGCAAAAGTATCAAATTTGCAAAATCTTGAAAAAGTATGAAGCGAAGACCAAGTCGCCGCCTTGCAAATCTGTTCAAAAGAAGCCTAATTTTTAAAGGCCCAAGTGGACGCCACAGCTCTAGTGGAATGAGCTGTAATCCTTTCAGGAGGCTGCTGTCCAGCAGTCTCATAGGCTAAGCGGATTAAGCTTCTTAGCCAAAAAGAAAGAGAGGTTGCCGAAGCCCTTTGACCTCTCCTCTGTCCAGAATAGACAACAAACAATCTTTAGAAGCTTGTAAGTAAAACATTTTGAAGCACGGACCACGTCCAGATTGTGTAACACAAGGATGGAACAACAATCTCTTGATTGATATTCTTGTTAGATACCACCTTAGGTAAGAACCCAGATTTGGTACGCAGGACTACCTTATCCGTATGAAAAATCAGATAAGGAGAATCACATTGTAAGGCAGATAGCTCAGAGACTCTACGAGCCGAGGAAATAGCTACCAAAAAAAGGACTTTCCAAGATAAAAGTTTGATATCTATGGAATGAAGAGGTTCAAACGGAACTCCTTGAAGAACCTTAAGAACCAAGTTTAAGCTCCATGGTGGAGCAACAGGTTTAAACACAGGCTTGATTCTAACTAAAGCCTGACAAAATGCCTGAACGTCTGGAACATCTGCCAGATGCTTAACTAGCTGACAATCCTTTTTCCAAACCTTCTTGGAGAAAAGATAATATCCTAGGAATCCTGACCTTACTCCATGAGTAACCCTTGGATTCACACCAATAAAGATATCTACGCCATACCTTATGGTAAATTCTCCTGGTGACAGGCTTTCGTGCCTGTATTAAGGTATTGATAACTGACTCAGAGAAGCCACGCTTTGATAAAATCAAGCGTTCAATCTCCAGGCAGACAGCCTCAGAGAAATTAGATTTGGATGGTTGAAAGGACCCTGAAGTAAAAGGTCCTGTCTCAGAGGCAGAGACCATGGTGGAAAGGATGACATGTCCACTAGATTTGCATACCAGGTCCTGCGTGGCCATGCAGGTGCTATCAGAATCACTGATGCTCTCTCCTGCTTGATTTTGGCAATCAGTCGAGGGAGCAGAGGAAACGGTGGAAACACATAAGCCAGGTTGAAAGACCAGGGCCCTGCGAGAGCATCTATCAGTTTTGCCTTGAGATCCCTGGACCTGGATCCGTAACACGGAAGCTTGGCGTTCTGGTGAGACGCCATGAGATCCAGTTCTGGTTTGCCCCAATGATTAATCAGTTGTGCAAATACCTCCGGATGGAGTTCCCACTCTCCCGGATGAAAAGTCTGACGACTTAGAAAATCCGCCTCCCAGTGCTCTACACCTGGGATATGGATAGCTGATAGGTGGCAAGAGTGAATCTCTGCCCAGCGAATTATTTTTGAAACTTCTAACATCTCTAGGGAACTTCTTGTTCCCCCTTGATGGTTGATGTAAGCTACAGTCGTGATGTTGTCTGACTGAAATCTGATGTACCTCAGAGTTGCTAACTGAGGCCAAGCCTGAAGAGCCTTGAATATCGCTCTTAGTTCCAGAATATTTATTGGAAGGAGAGACTCCTCCTGAGTCCACGATCCCTGAGCCTCAGGGAGTTCCAGACTGCACCCCAACCTAGAAGGCTGGCATTTGTTGTTACAATTGTCCAATCTGGCCTGCGAAAGGTCACACCTTTGGACAGATGGACCCGAGATAGCTACGGGGGAAGAGAATCCCTGGTCTCTTGGTCCAGATTCAGTTGAGGGGACAAATCTGTGTAATCCCTGCTCCACTGACTGAGCATGCATAGTTGCAGCGGTCTGAGATGTAAGCGTGCAAACGGCACTATGTCCATTGCCGTTACCATTAAGCCGATTACTTCCATACACTGAGCCACCGAAGGGCGCGGAATGGAAAGAAGAACCCGGCAGGAATTTAGAAGCTTTGATAACCTGGACTCCGTCAGGTGAATTTTCATTTCTACAGAATCTATCCCTAGAAAGGAAACTCTTGTGAGTGGGGATAGAGAACTCTTTTCCTCGTTCACTTTCCACCCATGCGACCTTAGAAATGCCAGTACTACGTCCGTATGAGACTTGGCAATTTGGAAGTTTGACGCCTGTATCAGGATGTCGTCTAAATAAGGGGCTACTGCTATGCCCCGCGGCCTTAGGAGCGCCATAAGCGACCCTAGAACCTTTGTAAAGATTCTTGGGGCTGTAGCTAATCCAAAGGGAAAACCTACAACTGGTAATGCCTGTCTTGAAAGGCAAACCTGAGAAACCGATGATGATCTTTATGTATCAAATGTGAAGATAAGCATCCTTTAGATCCATTGTAGTCATATTTTGACCCTCCTGGATCAGTGGTAGGATGGTACGCATAGTTTCCATCTTGAACGACGGAACTTTGAGGAATTTGTTTAAGATCTTTAGATCCAAAATTGGTCTGAAGGTTCCCTCTTTTTTGGGAACCACAAACAGATTTGAGTAAAAACCCTATTCCTGTTCCTCCTTTGGAATTGGATGGATCACTCCCATAACTAGGAGGTCTCGTACACAGTGTAAGAATGCCTCTCTCTTTATCTGGTGTGCAGATAATTGTGAAAGGTGAAATCTCCCTTTTGGGGGGGGAAGCTTTGAAGTCCAGAAGATATCCCTGGGATATAGTTTCCAACGCCCAGGGATCCTGAACATCTCTTGCCCACGCCTGGGCGAAGAGTGAAAGTCTGCCCCCTACTAGATCCGTTACCGGTAGGGGGCCGTTTCTTCATGCTGTCTTAGAGGCAGCAGCAGGCTTTTTGACCTGCTTACCTTTTTCCAGGTCTGGTTTGGTCTCCAGACCGTCTTGGATTGAGCAAAAGTTCCCTCTTGTTTATTATTAGAGGAAGTTGATGCCGCACCTGCCTTGAAGTTTTGAAAGGAACGAAAATTAGACTGTTTGGCCCTAGATTTGGACCTGTCCTGAGGAAGGGCATGACCTTTTCCTCCAGTGATATCAGCAATAATCTCCTTCAAACTAGGCCTGAATAGGGTCTGCCCCTTGAAGGGAATGTTAAGTAGCTTAGATTTTGAAGTCACGTCAGCTGACCATGATTTAAGCCATAGCGCTCTGCGCGCCTGTATAGCAAAACCAGAATTCTTAGCCGTTAGTTTAGTCAAATGAACAATGGCATCAGAAATAAAAGAATTGGCTAGCTTAAGTGCTCTAAGTTTGCCAAGTATGTCATCCAATGGAGTCGCTACCTGTAAAGCCTCTTCCAGAGACTCAAACCAGTACGCCGCAGCAGTGACAGGGGCAATGCATCCAAGGGGCTATAGGATAAAACCTTGTTGAATAAATATTTTCGTAAGGTAACCTTCTAATTTTTTATCCATTGGATTTAAAAAAGCACAACTGTCCTCGACAGGGATAGTAGTACGCTTTGCTAGAGTAGAAACTGCTCCCTCCACCTTAGGGACTGTCTGCCATAAGTCCCGTGTGGTGGCGTCTATTGGAAACATTTTTCTAAAAATAGGAGGGGAAGAGAACGGCACACCTGGTCTATCCCATTCCTTATTAATAATTTCTGTAAACCTTTTAGGTATTGGAAAAACATCAGTACACACCGGCACTGCAAAGTATTTGTCCAGTCTACACAATTTCTCTGGCACTGCAATGGTATCACAGTCATTCAGAGCAGCTAAAACCTCCCTAAGCAACACGCGGAGGTGTTCAAGCTTAAATTTAAATGTAGAAATATTAGAATCAGGTATCCTTCCTGAGTCATTAACATCACCCACTGACTGAAGCTCTCTTTCCTCAGCTTCTGCATATTGTGAGGCAGTATCAGACATGTTTCTTAAAGCGTCAGTATGCTCTGCATTTTGTTTCACCCCAGAGCTATCTCGCTTACTTTAGGTTCAGGTAGTCTGGCTAATACCGCTGACAGTGTATTATCCATGACTGCCGCCATGTCTTGTAAAGTAAACGCTATGGGCGCCCTAGATGTACTTGGAGCCATTTGAGCGCGAGTCCCTTGAGCTGGAGTCAAACGGTCTGACACGTGGGGAAAGTTAGTCGGCATAACTTCCCCCTCGTCAGATTCCTCTGGTGATAAATTTTTTAAAGACAGAAAATGATCTTTATTGCATAAAATGAAATCAGTACATTTGGTACACATTCTAAGAGGGGGTTCCATCATGGCTTTTAAACATAATGAACAAGGAGTTTCTTCTATGTCAGACATGTTTATACAGACTAGCAATGAGACTAGCAAGCTTGGAAAACACTTTAAATCAAGTTAACAAGCAAATATAAAAAACGGTACTGTGCCTTTAAGAGAAACAAATTTTGTCAGAATTTGAAAAACAGTGAAAAAATGCAGTAAATCAAACGAAATTTTTACAGTGTATGTAATAGGCTAGCAGAGCATTGCACCCACTTGCAAATGGATGATTAACCCCTTAGTTCAAAAAAAGGATAAAAAAAAACGAAATAGACGTTTTTTAACAGTCACAACCAACTGCCACAGCAAGCTGTGGCCCTACCTTCCCCAATAAACGACTTTGGAAAGCCTTTGGGCCCTTTAGAGATGTCCTATAGCATTCAGAGGGCCTTTGAGGTTATCTGGATGTAATTTTAACTGCGCAAAAAGCGCTAAAATAGGCCCCTCCCACTCATACTACAACAGTGGAAAGCCTCAGGAAACTGTTTCTAGTCAAAATTTAAGCCAGCCATGTGGAAAAAACTAGGCCCCAATAAAGTTTTAACACCAAAGCATATATAAAAACGATTTAACATGCCAGCAAACGTTTTATATTGCAATATCATAAGGGTATTACCCCTGGGAGTAAGCATGATACCAGTCGTTATTAAATCACTGTATTCAGGCTTAATTTACATTAATCCGGTATCAGCAGCATTTTCTAGTGTTTTCCATGTCTAGAAAAAATTATAACTGCACATACCTGATAGCAGAATAAACTGCACGCCATTCTCTCGCTGAAGTTACCTCATCTGTGAGAACAGCAATGGATCTTAGTTACAACCTGCTAAGATTATAGAAACCTCAGGCAGATTCTTCTTCTATTTACTGCCTGAGATAAAATAGCACAACTCCGGTACTATTTAAAATAACAAACTTTTGATTGAACAAAATAAACTAGCTATATTTAACCACTCTCTCTTACGACCTCCTTGCTTGTTGAGAGTTGCAAGAGAATGACTGGGTATGACAGTTAGGGGAGGAGCTATATTACAGCTCTGCTATGGGTGTCCTCTTGCAACTTCCTGTTGGGAATGAGAATATCCCATAAGTAATGGATGATCCGTGGACTGGATACACCTTACAAGAGAAATACTTTTAATTTGCATAGGAGTGAGATACCACCAAGTAAGAATTTTATAATTGATTTCTTAAAATCTTGTAGAAGGAGATTTTCTAAAGCTCTTTATTATGTGTTTCTCCCTCCCGATCTCACAGTTCCATCTGTCAACATAGTTGGGGTAGCTTTGAGTCAATGGGGCCGAATTATCAAGGTCTGAGCTTGATGCCCCTGTTTCCGCACGAGCCTTCAGGCTCTAAAGAACGCTGCTCCATAACTTGTCTGTTGCTTCTGAGGCTGCGGTCTTCAATCCGCTTGATCCTATATGATCAGGCTGATTGACACCCACTGCTAGTGGCCGATTGGCTGCGAATCTGCAGGGGACGGCATTGCACAAGCAGTTCACCAGAACTGCTTGTGCAGTAATAAATGCCGACAGCGTATGCTGTTGGCATTTATCGACGTGCGGCGGACATTATACGCTACATTGTATCATGTCCATCTGCATATGTGTCAAGTAATATTCATCTTGCTTAAGATAAAGTGTGACGGATTGGGGATTCAACTAAACAAATCTGTATGAATGGTGCCATAGGTGTAGTGAGAGGCTCTCTATGGGGAGGGTGGTGTTTGTAAGTAGGGTAGTTATTGTGTGCTTTAATAAGAGGATCATGTAATGTTGCTTCATCAAGCCGCCATAAAAAGTGACGCAGTGGGGTTGAGGACCATAAATAGAAGAGTTATTGGACCATGATATAGGATGAATATCTGATCTATAGCTAGTGAAAGACTATTATGGTCTAAAAACCAATAGTCGGACTCGATACAAGAATAGGATTGGTAAGGGTTTGAGAAAAAGGTGTAGTGGGATGATGTAATCCCATAATACACTCAATCTAACTAATATTTATATGTAATTAGTAAAGGCTTTGTTTATTGTTTTTGGGAGTTCCAACATCTTTGGTACCATTTCTGACTTGAACTATGACCCCTCAACCATTTTGACACAGTTTGTATACTTTTCTTTTTTTTAAATGAATTTGTGAACTTTTTAGTTTTTTGTTTTTTTTTCAATATTTTTTATTGAGGATTGAATATGACATATACCATCTTCATACAGTTACAAATGTACAAAATCAAAAACAAAGTAGATTATGTCAAACTTATCATACATAAGCAAAAATGATCAAATAGGTGTACACAATGTGAGTCTAATGCGCATTTTATAAATCCTCAGTTTTAATATAAAACTAGCTGATATCCCTTTATATGGCAAACCTTAACTGTGGGCGATTAACCCGTATTTAAAAAATAATGACCGCTCTTGGACCACAGGCCACTTTAAGAAATTGGGACGGGGATTATGAGGGATACTAAGTTAAAGGGCCACCTTTGGACCCATTTGCTAAGGATTAAATGGCACAATAATAAGGAAGCCATCATTATTAAGATTCTAGAAGAAGCAGCTAAGGCTGAGTGCAGATACAAACATCATTAAGGATAGTAAACAGCACCAAATAGCCACAGGAGACCATCTTGTTGGACAACTATTGGCACAAACAGACTAGAGCATATGGCTTTTCCAAATCTATGTGTATATAAATCCCTTTAGTAGCAGTGGGGAGTATGGATAATCTGAGTATCGTTCAAGCTTACTTCTGGGCCATTGTCTACTCATATTAGATAATTAAAATATATTTGTGGCATGCTGCTCCGGCAGCAGGCAGCTCACCACCAAAATGAAATGAGTTAGAGCGACCCTACGAGAAGATTTACCCACAATGTAAGTCAATCAGGGGCCTAATATTAGATAGAGTGTGATCGTGGCTCAAGCTTTTAACTGCTGCAGTTTTTCTATCATCATGTAATAAAACAGAACAACGATGAAATGCCAGAAGGTGCGGTATATTATCTGACTCAATTAGAGGGGACATGTTGAAGTGGTGAAGGTCTAACTAACAACGTAATAGGCTATATGTTAAATTAACCTGCAGTAGTCCAATGAAAACATACATTAAAAGAAAAAAAAGGGAAAGCATTATACATAGTACCTAGTATAGTCAATTTGACAGTTTGATTATAAAGCGGCAATCTCACATGTGGATACTTAATAATCTATGTGGGTGCAACAAGCACCCGGCAACTTGAGCATGAGTTAATAGGTGTAGTCATGAACTGTAGGAGCAAGAGTCATTTAATTCAATAACTATGGGAAAGAAGAGTCCAAGCCCTGATAAAAACAGATAACACAGGTGTTAGGAGAGTCTAAAAAAGGGCACAAGCAAACACAGGGAACAAGTGCGTGGCATAAGATGTTTAGCAGCTTCAATTCTAAGAGGCTTGAGCAACATTGAGGAGCAGAGTGATAAAAATGTTCCATAGCTGTTAATTATGTCTCAGACACATAGTTGTCATATAAAAACAGCTGTTTAGTTCACATTCCGCCTCGATCTAACAGATATATCATTTAGTGGTAATAAATGTTCACTACAACATTATTTTAGGTTTGTAATCCTAGTCCGAAGGTATGGGTTAGCCCCCATCTCCAATTTAACCCACTCCCTGCCGATCATCCTGGGGAACACTCACTTGGTTGGGGGATCCTAAATGTAGAAATAATGTAAAAATAAAATAAAAGATGAAGAAATGAACAGCAGCCAATCAGCATCAGCAGTGCTGAGGTCATGAACTCTTTTACTGTGATCTCTTGAGATTTGACTTAACTCTCATGAGATTTCATTGTTACACTGAATAGGGAAATAACATGAGAGTGCACGAGGCTCATCCTTTCAGCTGTCCCGGGACAGACATACTGATATGCTGCTTAGAAATCCATTACAATGGGATGTGGCTACTGAAGAACTTTTGAGGTAAAATATCTTTCTTTTTTACATAGAGGTGTTCAGGAGATATTTTCTAGTCAGCTTTTTACAGCTATGCTGCATCACTTTCAAGTGTTTAAACATTTGGGTATTATGGCCCTTTAAGGAAGTAAATACAAATATTAGGATTACTCTTATTCTTATGAAAAGAACAAAAAGTTTTGGTATGACCCAGCTTCTACTGTAATTCCAGTAGGCGGCTAGCTACAGATAGCCCTCATGTAATTTCATTTCAAGTGTTAAATAACTGTCCATTTTTTTTAAAGGTATATAAGGAGCAAAAAAGAGAAAATAAAATATGAATATTAAGTATACAATATTTTGCACCTTAATATTATCAGTGTTACGGAAAAATAAAAACAATTCATATACATTTTACCTGATCATAACACTATTATCACGTCTTACATTAACTGAAATCTGTCTTTTAAGCCAAAACAAACCCTCATAAATCCAGAATCTATCACGTCAAATATAACAATTCATTCATATCCTACATTCCAAAGAATCAGTTAAAGAAAGAACAGGAAAAAGAGAAAAAAAGGGATAAACATACTATAAATAATGTTTATGAAGTCATATTTCTGCCAGCTCGATGGATATTGCACTTGCAATTCACATCGCAATGCTTAAAGGGATAGGAAAGTCAAAATTAAACTTGCATGATTCAGATAGAGCGTGTCATTTTAAGACACTTTTAGTATCCCTTGTTAAAATATGAATACGCACATATCATACACTAGTGGGAGCTGCTGCTAATTGGTGCCTGCACACATTTGTCTCTTGTGATTGGCTAAATAGATATTTTCAGCTTCCTGTCAGTAGTGCAATGCTGTCCCTTCAGCAATGGATAACAAGAGAATGAAGAAAATTTGATAATAGAATTAAATTAGATAGTTGTTTAAAATTGTATGTTCTATCTGAATCATAAATGAAAATGTTGGGGTTTACTATCCCTTTAAAGTGATGGTAAACTTGCTTATACTCACCTGAAGTATCATGAAGTGCTCTCCATATTACTTTAATTGTGTTAAAGTACCTGCATGACTTCTTTCTGCATCTTTTTATGTTGTTTATCTAACACTCCCCCACCTGCCCCCCTTCTTGCTCAGTTTTTTTTCTTGCATCCAATCAAAAGCATTGCCGTATGGCTTGCTATTTTCTTTGTAGATCTCAATACGCATGTGTATTATTAGCCTTCTTTGTGATATGTGAAATAATACATTTCATACATAAGTCAATTTAAAATTGCTAGTTTACAGATAGGGAATGATTTCTCGCTTTCAGCGTGGCTTCCTATGGAGCAGAAAGTAAACAAAGAATCTCATGATTCTCTTCTCTGTTTACTTTCCAGACAGGACACAGAAGCTTTTGCGCATGCGCTGTTGCTTTTAGTCTCGGAAGCACACATATGCTAAAATATGTAGAGCAGGTAGGACTGCTGTACACATAGTGACATGTAGAGCGGGCGGATCTGCTTTACACGTCAGTATGCTTAATGCTCAACACAGTCGTTGAGGAAGTAGAGGTACGCTTGAAGAAAGACAGGAGATAATTTATAAAATCTCAAAATGTAAATCATTATATAGAAAAAAATTATGTGGTTTGTAATATTCTAATATTAGCTATCGTTTGATGTATTGCACTCATAATATTGTTTACCATCACTTTAAAAAAACAGAATACTGGAAAGGATAAATTATTCTTATTTGAGAGTCCAATGTTAGGGTTTTAAAGACCCCACCCTATTTATTTAAAAAAAAAAAAAAAAAAATTCTGAGAGACTAAAGGGATCACATTGATCCATAATCAATTACATCCTCATTCCCTTAATCAGTTCCTCCAAACTTGGCGAGTTTTTGGAATTTCGAATTTGTAAAATTAGGTTTTGCCCTAATAATATCATATTAATTACCTCTGCATATTCAATTTCAGGAGACTTGCTAAAAAAATGTATTCTTTATTGAGAAGTTTCAGGTTTGATTCTTTCCAGGCTGTCGAGAAAGTAGATCTTTCTACCTTAATCAACGTGTTCTCAATATCCACTAAAACTCCCTAGTAGATAAACCAAAAGAGTTAGATAAATTCTCAAAAGCTTTAATCGTCCCTAAATCATCGTCAATGATTTGAGATAAATATTTGAATCCTTTAGACTGCCATTATCTATATATTGCCTATCTAAGGTTAGGCTCAAATTTAGGATTCCCTATAATGGTTAAGAAATTTAAAATATAAGGATTAAATTGTAATTTTAGGACTATTTGTTGCCCAGCTTTTATAATGTTAATGACTATCAATCTAGATTGTATCTCCTTTGGTAATTCTTTCTTGGAGATATGTAAAATTGCTTTTTATACTTCTTCAAGCTTATAAATAAAACATAATTGGACTCTGTTAGCCATGTCCGTTAAAGGGATATGAAACACAATTTTTTTCTTTCATAATTTAGAAACATAGAAAATCATCGCCCCCAAAAGTCGGCGACGCCAATATTTGCGCGGGTTTGGTATCCTATATACGGCGTAACCTAGAAGTTACGCGCGTATATTTCTGCCGTCGCCCGTAGTTTTTTGGGCCATAGGCAGGTATACCAAACTCGCGCAGTTTGGTATCCAATATACAGCGTAAGGACTTCTTACTCCATTTTCACCTCGCCACAAAAAGCAGCCGTAAGAAGCCTTACGCTGACTATTGGAGCCCCGTAACTCCCTAAACTGGCTGCTAAAATAAACCTAACACCTAACGCATGCGCAATGTCTATCTCCCTGTCAACCGCGATCTGCTAAAATAAACCTAACACCTAACGCATGCGCAATGTCTATCTCCCTGTCAACCGCGATCTGCTAAAATAAACCTAACACCTAACGCATGCGCAATGTCTATCTCCCTGTCAACCGCGATCTGCTAAAATAAACCTAACACCTAACGCATGCGCAATGTCTATCTCCCTGTCAACCGCGATCTGCTAAAATAAACCTAACACCTAACGCATGCGCAATGTCTATCTCCCTGTCAACCGCGATCTGCTAAAATAAACCTAACACCTAACGCATGCGCAATGTCTATCTCCCTGTCAACCGCGATCTGCTAAAATAAACCTAACACCTAACGCATGCGCAATGTCTATCTCCCTGTCAACCGCGATCCCCCGCCGCAATCCATAATAAAGTATTTAACCCCTAAACCGTCGCCATCTACATAAACTAACCCCCTACTGTGAGCCCCTAAAACCGCCACCATCTAACTGATCTATCCCCTAATGTGAACCCCTTACACCGCCGCCATCTATATTAAAATTATTAACCCCTAATTTAATCTACCTACCCCGCCGCCAGCTATATTATCTATATTAACCCTAAGTATATTATAGTTACTATAGTTATTACATTATATATATTAACTATATTAACCCTAATTATATTAGGGTTAATATAGTTAATATAGTTACTATAGTATTTATATAAACTATATTAACTCTATCTAACCCTAACACCCCTAACTAAATTCTTATTAAATAAATCTAATTCATATTATAAACTAAAATATTCCTATTTAAATCTAAATACTTACCTATAAAATAAACCATAAGATAACTACAATGTAATTAATAATTACATTATAGCTATGTTAGGGTTTATATTTATTTTACAGGTAAATTGTTAATTATTTTAACTAGGTATAATAGCTATTAAATAGTTATTACCTATTTAATAGCTACCTAGTTAAAATAATTACCTAATTACCTGTAAAATAAATCCTAACCTAAGTTACAAATACACCTACACTATCAATAAATTAAAGAAACTACAAATATCTATCTAAAAATACAATTAAATAAACTAAACTAAATTACAAAAAAAACAAACACTAAATTACAAAAAATAAAAAAAAGATTACAAGATGTTTAAGCTAATTACACCTATTCTAAGCCCCCTAATAAAATAATAAACCCCCAAAATAAAAAAAATTCCCTTCCCTATTCTAAATTAAAAAAAAGTTCAAAGCTCTTTTACCTTACCAGCCCTTAAAAGGGCCTTTTGTGGGGGGCATGCCCCAAAGAAAACTGCTCTTTTGCCTGCAAAAAAAAACACAATACCACCCCCCAACATTACAACCCACCACCCACATACCCCTAATCTAACCCAAACCCCCCTTAAATAAACCTAACACTACCCCCCTGAAGATCTCCCTACCTTGTATTCACCCCGCTGGGCAGAACTCCTCATTCGATCCGGGCGATGTCTTCCAGCAAGCGGCAGTGAAGTCTTCTTCCATCCGGGTGATGTCTTGAAGCAAGCGGCAGAGAGTCTTCTTCCATCGGCGATGTCTTCAAGCAAATCGGCATCTTCAATCTTCTTTGTTCACTCCTCCGCCGCGGAGCATCCATCCGGCACGACGACTTCCCGACGAATGAGGTTCCTTTAAATGACGTCATCCAAGATGGCGTCCGTCGAATTCCGATTGGCTGATAGGATTCTATCAGCCAATCGGAATTAAGGTAGAAAAATCTGATTGGCTGATTGAATCAGCCAATCAGATTCAAGTTCAATCTGATTGGCTGATTGGTTCAGCCAATCAGATTGAACTTGAATAGATATTTGTAGTTTATTTAATTTATTGATAGTGTAGGTGTATTTGTAACTTAGGTTAGGATTTATTTTACAGGTAATTGGGTAATTATTTTAACTAGGTAGCTATTAAATAGTTAATAACTATTTAATAGCTATTATACCTAGTTAAAATAATTAACAATTTACCTGTAAAATAAATATAAACCCTAACATAGCTATAATGTAATTATTAATTACATTGTAGCTATCTTAAGGTTTATTTTATAGGTAAGTATTTAGATTTAAATAGGAATATTTTAATTAATAATATTAATATTAGATTTATTTTAATAAGAGTTTAGTTAGGATGTTAGAGTTAGATAGGGTTATTATACTTAATATATATATAATATAATAACGATATTAACTATATTAACCCTAATATAATTAGGGTTAATATAGTTAATATATATAATATAATAACTATATTAACTATATTAACCCTAATATAATTAGGGTTAATATAGTTGATATAGCTGGCGGCGGTGTAGGGGGATTAGATTAGGGGTTAATACATTTATTATAGGTGGCCGCCGTGTAGGGGGATGTAGATTGTAGGCAAAAGAGCAGTTTACTTTGTGACAAAGCCCCGCCAAAAGCCCTTTTAAGGGCTGGCAAAAGAGCTGTTACTTTGGGGCAATGCCACGCAAAAAGCCCTTTTCAGGGCTATTTGTAGGGTTAGACGTAGGTTTAGTGGTAGGGATAGTTTAGTATTTTAGGGGTTAAATAATTTAATATAGATGGCGGCGGGGTAGGGGGATTAGATTAGGGGTTAATAATTTTAAAATAGCAGCGGGGTAGGGGCTCACTTTAGGGGGTAGGTAAGGTAGATGGCGGCGGTGTTAGGGGCTCACTTTAGGGGGTTATAGATTTAATATAGCTGGCGGCGGTTTAGGGGTTAATAACTTTATTAGGCAGCGGCGGGCTCCGGGAGCGGCGGTTTAGGGGTTAATACATATTTTATTGTTAGGCTAGTGAGGGGGGATAGCGGATAGAGGGTTAGACGTGTCAGGCTATGTTAGGGAGGCGTGTTAGACAGTGCAGGTGATTTAGACTTTAGTCAGGTTTTGTAGGCGCCGGCAGTTTCTAACGTGCCGCAAGTCACTGGCGACGCCAGAAATTTGTACTTGCGCAGATTTCTGGACATCGCTGGTTTGTCAGACTTACGGCACGTTAGCATCTGACGGCGACATATATGGGATAGCTCGAGTTGCGAGCTGAAACTGCGGGCGACGCGGGTTCCCTCGCTTGCGCCGCAAACTACGATCTATATCGGATCGCGCCCCTAATCTCTATCTAAATCATGAAAGAATTTTTTTTGTGTTTCATGTTCCTTTAATCATGACAGCATAAACTTAAGGAAGTAAATAGAAATATAAGGATTACTCATATTCTTACGAAATGAACAAAAAAAATTTGGTATGACAAAGCATTTGTTATAATTCCAGTAGGCGACTAACTACAGATAACCCTCATGTCATTTCATTTAAAGGGACAGTAAAGTCAAGATAAACTTTCATGATTCAGATAGGTCATGCAGTTTTAAATAACTGTCCATTTTACTTCTATTATATCATTTGCATCATACTTTTGGTATCTTTTGTTGAAAAGCATACACCTAGGTAGGCTAACAGCAGCAATGTACTACTGGGAGTTGATAGCTGCTGTTTGGTGGCCACACATATATGGCTCTTGTCATTGGCTCACCAGATGTGTTCAGTTAGCTCCCAGTAATGCATTGATGCTCCTTCCACAAAGGACACCAAGAGAATGAAGCACATTTGATAATATAAGTACATTGGAAAGATGTTTAAAAATATATGCTCTTTCTGAATCAGGAAAGAAAAATTTGGGGTTTAATGTCCCTTTAAAAATTCACTTTACAATAATTAAAAATAACAACCATAACAGCACTGACAGCATACACCCAAAAGTGGAACATAAGAAAATTACATATTGTGCTTTATATGGACTCTCACTTTGAAAGGATAAATTACCAGCAATATATAATTATCTGAAACTGTGTAAGACACTATTAAGAATTTTTTTTTTACAAAGTAATTGAAGAGACTTTGCACTTAACTGTGGCAATAATTCAACATTTAGGCCTAGATTACAAGTGAAGTGCAAAAATGTTAATATGTGCGTGAGCAAAATACATACTGCTTCCATTTTTGCACTAGTATTACAAGTCCAAAGTTGTTTTTTATAATTCGAGTGCTAGTCTATTACACGCTAACATGGCTGTTCAAAAGCGTAAGTGCATAATAGACTAGTATGGACCCACGCCGTAAAATTCATGTCAGGTAATTCTTGAACGCTAAGCCGATGGATCGAAAAAGATTCAAAACAAAGTAATAGAGTTCTTTATTTATTTATATGTGTGCTTTACTATATCAATGAAACTTAAAGGGACACTGAACCTAATTTTTTTCTTTTGTGATTCAGATAGAGCATGACATTTTAAACAACTTTCTAATTTACTCCTATTATCAAATTTTCTTCATTCTCTTTGTATTTTTATTTGAAATGCAAGAATGTAAGTTTAGATGCCGGCCCATTTTTGGTGGGTTGTTCTAGCTGATTGGTGGATAAATTCATCCACCAATAAAAAAGTGCTGTCCAGAGGTCTGAACAACAAAAAAAAGCTTAGATGCCTTCTTTTTCAAATAAAGATAGCAAGAGAACGAAGAAATATTGATAATAGGAGTACATTAGAAAGTTGCTTAAAATGTCATGCTCTATCTGATTCACGAAAGAAAAAAATTGGGTTCAGTGTCCCTTTAAGCATAAAACACTTCATACATACATACTTATACATACTTAAATGGATATGAAACCCAATTTTTTTCTTTCATGACTCAGATAGAGCATGCAATTTTAAGCAACATTCTAATTTACTCCTATTATCAATTTTTCTTTGTTCTCTTGGTATGCTTTGTTTGAATGAGCAGCATTGCACTATTGGATGCTGACTGAACACATGAGTGAGCCAATAACAATCGGTATATATATGCAGCCACCAATCGGCAGCTAGAACCTAGGTTCTTTGCTGCGCCTGAGCTTTCATAGATAAACCTTTCAGCAAAGAATAACAAGAGAAGGAAGCAAATTAACTTATAGAAATAAGTTGTAAAATTGTATGCTCTGTCTGAATCATGAAAAAAAAATTGTGTTTCATGTGCCTTTAAACATACATATAATTATTATTGTTAATTTACGAAGCGCTAACATATTACACAGCTCTGTAACTAAATAAAAAAATTGGGGAGTACAATAATCAGAAGGCGTTTACATAAATCATAAAGGGCAGAGGGCCCTGCCTGTGAGTCACTGCAAGCTTTAAACCATCTTTACATAAGATGATTAACATGACAGGTGGACTCATGAGATTACGTTCTAAAGGAAGTACTTGGGGGAGTTGAGGGAGAGGGAACAGAAGCAGAAGCAGAAGTGACAACTTATGGTAAATAATATGGCATCCCTGAACAGATATGTTTTTAACCCCTTAGCCCAATGTGACGTATATATACATTGTGCGTACCGCACAACATATATATATATATATAAATATACATCAGAGCTGCAGGAAACTCCAGCAGTCTTGGCTGTTACGTTCCAGGTATCTGTTTTTATATGGAACCGTAGAGGGATCGGTGCTCCGGTTCCATATGAAGGCAGATGCCAGATCGCTACAGACCTTGACACTGGATGTGTCATGTCTGTAACAATCATCTGCTGGTTCTGGCAGGAGATGTGGGAGGGAATCCAGGAGGCGGGTGGGCGGTCCAGCAGTGGAGGGAGTGGGAGGGCCCTACAATACAGGAAAAAAAAAAATAAGGGAGAGAGAGGATAGGGGAGCTACGCTAAAAAAAAATGTGGGATGCAGGTGTAGGGGGTCCCTAACTAATGATCGCGGGAGCGGGGAGGTGGGTGGACCACTACACTACAGAAAATTAAAAATAAACATATATATATATATATATATATATATAATGGCATTTTATAGGTACTGGCAGACAGCTCCCAGTACCTAAGATGGCAGACAATAGTTGGGGGGGGGGGTTAGAGACCTGTTTGGGAGGGATCAGGGCGGTTGGAGGGTAAGGGGAGATCCTACACTGCAGAAAAAAAATAATTAGAAAAAAAGTGCCTTAAAACTTAAAGGGATACTAAACCCAATTTTTTTTTTCTTTCATGATTCAGATAGAGCACACAATTTTAAGCAACTTTCTAATTTACTCCTATTATCATTTTTTCTTCATTCTCTTGCTATCTTTATTTGAAAAAGCAGGAATATAAGCTTAAAAGCTTCAGCACCTGGGTTGCAATTGCTAATTGGTGGCTAAAAGTAGCTACCAATCAGTAAGCGCTACCCAGGTGCTGAACCAAAAATGGACTGGATCCTAACCTTACATTTCTGTTTTTTCAAATAAAGAAAATGTAGAAAAAATGATAATAGGAGTAAATTAGAAAGTTGCTTAAAATGCATGGTCTATCTGATTTGTGAAAGAAAAGAATTGGGTTTAGTATCCCTTTAATATTGTCAGACTGTCTGCCAGTATGGATTAACCCCTTCGCTGCCAGGAATAATAGAAGTGTGGTGCGCAGCTGCAGTTAGCAGTCTTCTAATTACTAAAAACCATGCATGTCATGCATGTCTGCTATTTGTGAACAAAGGGGATCCCAGAGAAGCTTTTACAATTATTTGTGCCACGATTGCACAAGCAGTATGTAAATAATTTCAGTGAAAAGTTTGTGAAAAAGTTAATTTCTTTTATATGATCGCATTAGATGGTGAAATGGTGGCATGAAATATACCAAAATGGGCCTAGATCAGTTCCTTGGGTTGTCTACTTTAAAAAAATATATAGTTTTGAGGTAAATAGAAAAAAAAATATTTCTGTTTAAATTGAGTGATAGCAAAAATGATTAAAAAAAATCTTCAGTAGTGAAGGGGTTAAAGGGACACTCAAATCGAAATAAAATTTTATGATTCAGAAAGAGCATGCATTTTTAAGACACCTTCCAATTTACTTCCATTATCAAATTTTGCAGTATTTTGATATAATACACAATTTCCTAGGGAACAAGGTACTGCAGAGTATGTGCACAAGCTCACAGGTTATATGTGTACTAGTCTGTGATTGGCTGATGTCTGTCATTTGATACAGGGGGCTGGAAAATGGGAGGTAAAATAAATATGTCAGAAAAAAAATCTACTGCTTATTTGAAATTCAGAGTAGATGTTAAATCATTGCCTTTTTATTAAGCACTTGTTAATTATGCAATTCTACTGCACTGAGCGGTACTTTAAAGGGATAGTCTAGTCAAAATTAAACTCTCATGATTCAGATAGAGCATGAGATTTTAAGCAACTTTATAATTTACTCCTATTATCAAAATTTCTTCGTTCTCTTTGTATCTTTATTTGAAAAAGCAAGAATGTAAGCTTAAGAGCCGGCCCATTTTTGGTTCAGCACCTGGGTAGCGCATGCTGATTGGTGTAAAAATGTAGCTATCCAATAAGCAAGCGCTACCCAGGTGCTGAACCAAAAATGGGCTGGCTCCTAAACTTACATTCCAGCTTTGTTTAAATAAAGATACCAAGAGAACGAAGAAAAATTGATAATAGGAGTAAATTAGAAAGTTGTGTAAACGTGCATGCTCTATCTGAATCATGAAAGTTTAATTTTGACTAGACAATCCCTTTAAGGAACACTTGAAGATTTGGAGACTAGAGGCAAGTCTGACTGAGTGAGGCAAGGAGTTCCATATGATAGGTGCAGTTCTGAAAAAGCCTGGCAGATGAGAGTGTGAGGAAATAATGGGAGATAAAGAGAGAAGTAGGTCATGGGCAAAGCTGAGCAGGCGTGTTGGGGAGTATTTGCAGACAAGGGCAGAAATATATGAGGGTGCAGTGTTGGTGAGGGCTTTATTTGTCAGGGAACCCATTTGGAATTTTATTCTTGAAGCTAAGGGAAGCCAGTGGAATTACTGGCAGAGAGGTGCAGCAGATGTTGAACGATGTGTAAGGAAGATGAGCCTGGCAGAGACATTCATTAAAGGGACACTAAACCCAATTTTTTTTCTTTCGTGATTCAGATAGAGCATGCAATTTTAAGCAACTTTCTAATTTACTCCTATTATCAAATTTTCTTTATTCTCTTGGTATCTTTATTTGAAATGCAAGAATGTAAGTTTAGATGCTGGCCCATTTTTGGTGAACAACCTAGGTTGTCCTTGCTGATTGGTGGATAAATTCATCCACCAATCAAAAACTGCTGTCCAGAGTACTGAACAAAGAAAAAAGCTTAGATGCCTTCTTTTTCAAATAAAGATAGCAAGAGAACGAAGAAAAATTGATAATAGGAGTAAATTAGAAAGTTGCTTAAAATTGCAAGCTCTATCTGAATCACAAAAGAAAAGAAAAAAATGGGTTCAGTGTCCCTTTACGGGTTGCAGTGGGGACAGGCTGTAGCTTGGGAGATGAGAGAGTAGAGAATTGCATTAGTCAAGACAGTAAATAGTGAGTGGATAAGAATCTTAGTTGTGTCTTGAGTGAGGAAGTAATGTGTTTTAGAGATATTTTTAAGATGGAAGTGGTAGGAGTCAGCTAAGGATTTAATATGGGGGTGGGCAAAAGAAAGACCCCAAGGAAGATGGCCTTAAGGGTAGAAGTAATGACAGAGTTTTGCTTTAATCTCTTTATTCAATACAAATACAAAGAGAGAAAATACTGTTTGTTTGTTTATTACAAAAATACATATCACAAGATACACAGATAATATTTAGCATATCATGCAAACAAATGACCTACTAACTGCTTTATAGTTAAACTAAATAAAAGGAAAACAAAGAGAAAAGGGGAAGAGAGGAGGAAAAGTGGGGAGAGAGACTGACAGATAAAAAAAAATAAGGGTTAGATTACAAGTGGTGCGCTAACAGTTGCGTGCAAGCAAAAAAAGGGTTTAATGCGGCTCTTTGCTTGCGTCAGAAGTAGCACACGTTTTACAGGTTGAAATTAAACGTTTGCTTCAGCGCAATTGAATTTAACGCACGTCAGGATATCATGACTTCAGTACTCTGGCTAAAGGGACAGCCTACAATATAATTTTTATTGTTTTAAAAGATAATCTCTTTATTACCTGTTCCCCAGTTTTGCATAACCAACACGGTTATATTAACCCCTTAATGACCAGACCATTTTTCAATTTTCTTACCCTTAATGACAATGGCTATTTTTACATTTCTGCACTGTTTGCGTTTAGCTGTAATTTTCTTCTTACTTCATTTACTGTACCCACACATATTATATACCGTTTTTCTCGTCATTAAATGGACTTTCTAAAGATACCATTATTTTCATCATATCTTATAATTTACTATAAAAAAATATAAAATATGAGGAAAAAATGGAAAAAAAACACTTTTTCTAACTTTTACCCCCAAAATCTGTTACACATCTACAACCACCAAAATACACCCATTCTAAATAGTTTCTAAATGTTGTCCCAAGTTTAGAAATACCCAATGTTTACACGTGCTTTGCTTTTTTTGTAAGTTATAGGGCCATAAATACAAGTAGCACTTTGCTATTTCCAAACCACTTTTTTTCAAAATTAGCGCTAGTTACATTGGAACGCTGATATCTTTCAGGAATCCCTGAATATCCCTTGACATGTATATATTTTTTTTAGTAGACATCCCAAAGTATTGATCTAGGCCCATTTTGGTATATTTCATGCCACCATTTCACCGCCAAATGCGATCAAATAAAAAAAATTGTTGACTTTTTCACAATTTTTTTCACTAACTTTAGGTTTCTCGCTGAATTTATTTACAAACAACTTGTGCAATTATGGCATAAATGGTTGTAAATACTTCTCTGGTATCCCCTTTGTTCAGAAATAGCAGACCTATATGGATTTGGCGTTGCTTTTTGGTAATTAGAAGGCCGCTAAATGCCGCTGCACACCACACGTGTATTATGCCCAGCCATGAAGGGGTTAATTAGGGAGCTTGTAGGGAGCTTTTAGGTTTAATTTTAGCTTTAGTGTAGTGTAGTAGACAACCCAAATTATTGATATAGGCCCATTTTGGTATATTTCATGCCACCATTTCACTGCCAAATACGATCAAATAAAAAAAAAACTTAAATTTTTCACAATTTTAGGTTTCTCACTGAAATTATTTACAAACAGCTTGTGCAATTATGGCACAAATGGTTGTAAATGCTTCTCTGGGATCCCCTTTGTTCAGAAATAGCAGACATATATGGCTTTGGTGTTGCTTTTTGGTAATAATAAGGCCGTTAAATACTGCTGCGCACCACACTTTTAATATGCCCAGCAGTTAAGGGGTTAATTAGGTAGCTTGTGGGGTTAATTTTTAGCTTTAGTGTAGAGATCAGCCTCCCACCTGACACATCCCACCCCCTGACCCCCCTCAAACAGCTCTCTTCCCTCCCCACCTCACAATTGTCACCGCCATCTTAAGTACTGGCAGAAAGTCTGCCAGTACTGAAATAAAAATATTTTTTTTATTTTTTTTATTTTTTGGCATAAAGTCTGCAGTGATAGATCCCCCCTTACCCCACAACCTCCCTGATCCCCCCATACATCTTTCTAACCCTCCCCCTCTGTCTATATGCCGCCATCTTGGGTACTGGCAGCTGTCTGCCCCCCAAAATAGTTTTTTTTTAACTTTTTTAATATAAAATATATGTTTGCTGTAGTGTAGCTGGCCCCCCTAAATAATCTTCAACCCTCCCCCTCCCAGATCCCTTATTAAAGAACAAAGATGCCACTGCATCTAGATCGATCTTTTTTTTTTTAAGTGGGCTGTAAATTTTGCGTGACCCCCCGCCCCCACCGGCCGCAACCGCCGCACCGGCAGCAAATACATAGAAAGCACGATCGGTTAGTAAATCAAACAATGAGGTTATACTAGGTAAAAGCAGCACCCACCCAGCCACTAATTTGTACACATACATAGCCGATGCAGATGGGGCCACAGAGTGGCCCTTTCTGCATCGGTATGTAAAATGGGGGATTGTAGTGATGCCTCAATATTGAGGCATCACTACAATCCCTTGTAAGCAGCTGGAAGCGATCATGATCGCTACCAGCACTTCAGACAACAGAGGACATACCAGGTACGTCAACTGTCATTAAGGGAAGTTTTTTCTATGACGTACCTGGTACGTCCTCTGTCATTAAGGGGTTAATATACTTTTTACCTCTGTGATTGCCTTGTATATAAGCATCTTCTGACAGCCCCCTGATCACATGACTTTTTATTTATTATCTACTAGTCCTAAAGCCCGTTCACACGGGCCATTTTTTGCAGGGTACAGCGGTCCCACCCCTTGCGCTCTCTCCCTGCCCCTCTCTTTTGCTTTCTCTCCCCCTCTCTTTTGAGATCTCTCTCCCCCCTCTCTTTTGAGATCTCTCTCCCCCCTCTCTTTTGTGCTCTCTCTCCCCTCTCTTTTGCGCTTTCTCCCCCCCTCTCTTTTGCTTTCTCTCCCCCTCTCTTTTGAGATCTCTCTCCCCCCTCTCTTTTGAGATCTCTCTCACCCCTCTCTTTTGTGCTCTCTCTCACCCCTCTCTTTTGCGCTCTCTCTCCCTCCTCTCTTTTGCGCTCTCTCTCTCCCCTGTCTCTCTCCCCTCTCTCTCTCTCTCTCTCTCTCCCCCCTCTCTCTCCCCTCTCTCTCTCTCCCCTCTATCTCTCTCCCCTCTATCTCTCTCTCTCTCCCCTCTATCTCTCTCTCTCTCTCCCCTCTCTATCTCTCTCTCTCCCCTCTATCTCTCTCTCCCATCTCTCTCTCCCCTCTATCTCTCTCTCTCTCCCCTCTATCTCTCTCTCTCTCCCCCTCTATCTCTCTCTCCCCCCTCTATCTCTCTCTCTCTCTCTCTCTCCCCTCTATCTCTCTCTCTCCCCCCCCCCTCTCTCTCCCCCCTCTCTCTCTCTCACCCCTCTCTTTTGCGCTCTCTCTCTCCCTCCTCTCTTTTGCGCTCTCTCTCTCCCCTGTCTCTCTCCCCCCTCTCTCTCTCTCTCTCTCCCCCCTCTCTCTCCACTCTCTCTCTCCCCCCTCTCTCTCCCCTCTATCTCTCTCTCTCTCCCCTCTCTATCTCTCTCTCTCCCCTCTCTCTCTCTCCCCTCTATCTCTCTCCCCTCTATCTCTCTCTCTCTCCCCTCTATCTCTCTCTCTCTCTCCCCTCTCTATCTCTCTCTCTCCCCTCTATCTCTCTCTCCCATCTCTCTCTCCCCTCTATCTCTCTCTCTCTCCCCTCTATCTCTCTCTCTCTCTCCCCCTCTATCTCTCTCTCCCCCCTCTATCTCTCTCTCTCTCTCTCTCTCTCTCTCTCTCCCCTCTATCTCTCTCTCTCCCCCCCCCCTCTCTCTCCCCCCTCTCTCTCCCCTCTATCTCTCTCTCTCTCCCCTATATCTCTCTCCCCCTCCCCTCTCTCTCTTTCTCCCCTCTCTCTCTTTCTCCCCTCTCTCTCTTTCTCCCTTCTCTCTCCTCTCTCTCTCTCTCCCCCCTCTCTCTCTCCCTCCCCCTATCTCCCCTTCTCTCTCTCTCCCTCCTCTCTCACTCCCCCTCCCCTCTCTCTCTCCCTCCCCCTCCCCTCTCTCACTCCCCCTCCCCTCCCCTCTCACTCCCCCTCCCCTCTCTCACTCCCCCTCCCCTCTCTCACTCCCCCTCCCCTCTCTCTCTCTCCATCTCCCCTCTCTCTCTCTCCCCCTCCCCTCTGTCTCCCCCTCCCCTCTCTCTCTCACTCCCCCTCTCTCTCTCCCTCCCCTCTCTCCCTCCCCTCTCTCTCTCCCCTCTCTCTCTCTCCTCCTCCCCCCCTCTCTCTCTCCTCCCCTCTCTCTCTCTCCTCCCCCTCTCTCTCTCTCCTCCCCCTCTCTTTCTCTTCCCCCCCTCTCTTTTGATCTCTCTGTCCCCTTTCTTTTGCTCTCCCTCCCCCTCTCTTTTGCTGTCTCTCCCCCTCTCTTTTGCTCCCTCTCTTGTGCTCTCTTTATCTCCCCTCTTGATCTCTCTCTCCCCTCTTGATCTCTCTCTCACCTTTCTTATCTTTTCCCTACCCCCTCTCTCCCCTCTTTTGAGCTGTTTTGAGCTCTCAGACTGCACAACCTTTCATGGCCCGTCTGGCCCCGCCCCTTCACGCTCGACCACGCCCCTCACAACCCTTGCGCTTGGTCACGCCCCCTTCACGCTCGGCCACGCCCTTGGCCACGCCCCCGGCCACGCACGCTTCTGCTCGCACTGCAGAGCAGAGATTTAGGGACTCTCAAAGGCCAGGTGTGTTTGTCCTCGTGCTGTGCTGTCTACTGCGCATGACAGCTTCGGACAAACACACTTGGCCTTTTATTATATAGGATTGACTTGCATTTTAGCCAATTAGTGCTTTGTTGTGCAGACTGTTAAATAACTCAACGGGAGTGAGCACAATGTTATCTATATGGCCCACATTAACTAGCCGTCTCCTGTTATGAAAAGTAATTAAAAAATGATGTGATAAGAGGCTGTCTTTAGTGGCTTAGAAACAGGCAGAAATGTAGAGGTTTAAATGTTATAAAGTATATTAATATAACAATGTTGGTTGTGCAAAGCTGGGTAATGGGTAATAAAGGTATTATCTATCTTTTTAAACAATAACAATTTTAGTGTAGACTGAATTCGTCTGGCAGACTCCCCTCAGCAGAACCAAAGCTCTCGTCACAGTGATGCTCGTATCAGCATATAAGTTGATAGTAGACACAACAGGAGCATATATGTTGATTTCATAATAAAAGGATTTATTAAATAACGAGGCGGTAGCAAAAAGCCCTATCCATTATCTGATTGGTTGTGCATCCGGTGACCTCACAGAGACACGGATCATTCAGATCATGCATCAATGGCCGAGGGCAGATACGCTCCAGAAAGTTCTGTTCTAATCAGAACATTTTAAAGGTTCTTGGACAGAATGTGTGTGTGAAGGATATTCTGACAGACAAATATCCGTCAGATAACAGTCCGGTCTGTCCGAGAACCTTTAAAAGCACATAGTGGGGGATGGGACCCATGGTTAGGTTTCCAGAGGTGGTTGCGGCGCCTGAGGCTCTAATGAGAACAGAACTCTCTGGAGCGTATTTGCCCTCGGCCGTTAATGAATGATCAGATTGGCCCGTGTCTCTGTGAGGTCACCGGATGCTCAACCAATCGGATAATGGATAGGGTTTATCGCTACCGCCTAGTATTAAATAAATGTTTTTAATAAATGCTTTTATTGTATTTAATTTTTTTTTCCACTTTGTTCCACTGTTATAATCTAGGTCAACATGTTCATTTCAGTATGAAGCTAAAACTAGCTAAAACTAATGCATGGGATTTTGTACTAAACAAAGATAATGAACACAGCAGTAGAAAAAGTATTCATTAATTAGCAATGAATCCATTTGAAAGAACAGATTAGGTGAAGTAGGTATAATTCCGCTGCTTTGACTTAGATATGCAAACATGCAGATAATTAAATTAGATATGCCTGCTCAGCATATGGGCATTTGACAATATGAATTTATAATATTGATGATAGGATGTTTTAACAAGGTACAGTACTTATAAATTAACATTTTAAAGGTATGTTACAAATTAGAACTCTTGTTTCAATATAGAATTGCTCTTTGCTTTCTATATTTATGTTATCAGTGAGCATTTTCAATCACTGTGCACACTTTATAAATAAAGATACAAAAGCTTAAATTAGTATAAAAATAAATAGTAAAATGTTGTATTAAAGAGAAATAAATATCCCCAGTTTATTAAAGCTTATATTAAAGGGACATTAAACAAATGTTAGATAGAATGATGAATTCAAAGAAAAGATTTGTCTGAAAATAACACGTAGATGTATTTCTTTAAAGTTTCATTAGCCGCTTAAATAGTGACAAAATAAGATTAACATTTTAGTGTCTATAAACAATGAGAGCGCTGCTGTAACCAATTAGGGACAGTTATAAATAGGTCACTAGAGTGTGCAACCAATGACTGTGTGGAATATAACAGTGTTCTGCACTTCCATTTCTAACAGGAACTGAAAAGCTCACAATTTTAGAATGGAATTACACGAAAAGGGGACAAAATAAATAATGAAAGTATATTGCAGAATATATATATATATATATGATTCATCATTTTATATTACTATGTCAAAGTGTTTTACTTTGTATTACTAGGAATCTGATCCTATGGTAAAAGTGAGGGCATCGTGGTCTGACCATGAACACATTCTGACTCTCGAATCCCTGATTCTTTTCTATGTCCATGAGTCTGTAAAAATTAATCTAATCTAGAATAGTTGTGGGGTTTCAAGAAACATATGGGTGACATGCATGCCAAATATCATAAACATTATGTTGCATAATTGTTTCTCTTAATTTAGTTGCAGTATTGACCGGGTAAGCATGGATCTGCCTATAATTTTTAACTTTCTTCTATATGTCACCAAGGGGGGGGGGGCATGTCCGGGCGGCTCCGTACTTGAAAAAGATAACCGCCAATTATCTAAAGCTTTAACAAGAATTTTCTTCAAGAAAAGCCAGCAAAGTATGTGTAAATAATTGCTACACTAAATGATACCTGCATACTGGATTTACACACTAGTCGGAACCTTGTCTGGACAGTTAGATGACGAGGTGGCGGCCAAACTTCTCAGACCTCTAACACCCCCCCCCAATCATCCAGGTAGAGCAGTTTAAAAGAAAACTGCGTACACTGTGCTACTTCTCGATATACATTACTGAACACCTGATCTCTGTAATACCGGGGCAAATATTTCCTGATAAATCAGTGGAGGTGGGTCCCACCATGGAGGAATCTGTTGAGGCCTGGGGCCTAATATTCAAGCTCTACTGACTAAACACTTCCAGAGCCTTGAGAAACATATACGTGGGGTGTTAGTTCGAGTAAACCTGGCAAGTGCTGGGCAAACACACCATAACCAGATGTCCACAGCGGAAACGACTACAATCCCTGGTGTAGCTACACCTCAAGAAGGCTTCATACTACCTACCCAAACAGCTGTATCCCCAGCTACCACACAGCAGATGTTGCACCTACCTCCATGTGGGGAGCGGTGAGCTAAGGCGGCTGGAGACGAGGTCAGAGAGAAGAAAGATTTTATCCTACACAGCAACACGCTGGCGACAGTCAAAATACCATTGATGAGTCACCTTTGAATTCAACAGCACCATACTGCACAGGGAAAAGATGAGCTAAAGAAAGAGCTACCGTCCATTAAGCCAGCAAGCAATTATAGCAACGCTTCTGAACACACAAATCCTAAAGAGACGATCGCATATACAGCTGATTCCTGGAGCCCTTTTGAATGTCTGACCTCTGGGAACACTATTTACTCCCAAAACTTTTGGAACAATTCATCCCCGGTGAGCCTTGTGTTATGTCTGGGACGCTCTGGTGTTGGCTAAAAAGAAGAGGCCCAAACCACTTTTACGGTTGCACTACATGTTCATATTGTTTGGTTTGGACTGTACAGTGGCTAGCCTAACCAGGAACTTAACTTAAATGCATCTTACTTTTTCTTGTGTTATATAATACTACACGCATATGACTAAAATCTTAGCAATTTGCTAATAGTTTATTAATAGTTTAAGAAGAGAAAGGGGTTTTCCTATTGTAAAAAAGTTTCAGCTATAACACCTATATGGAGTGTGGTATAAACAAAACATAATTATTTCTTAAGTAGGACATTGACTGAACTCCTGCTAGACTTAAGTATGTATATTGGCTGTGGCCTGGAGTGTACAGAACCTAGTTTAACCAGGAATGTGAAGTAAGTGTATCTCACTAGTTAATATGTTATACACTATTAGTCTCATGGGACCAAGTATTAGCAGTCTGTTAACAATTTATTTAATATGCTAAATGGGTACTTTTATTGTAACAAATGATACATTTTCAGCTATTACACCTCCATGGAATATGGTATAAACTAAATAGAATTGTATCTTAAGCAGGGCATTGATAGAGCTCACGATAGTCATAAGTATACATATTGGCTGTGGTTTGGATTGTATAGAGCCTAGTTTACCTAGGAATTTGAAGTAAGTGTATCTCACTATTTAATTTGTTTTATACTATTAGTCTAATGGGACCAAGTTTTAGCAGTCTGTTAACAATTAATTTAATATGTTTTATTGTAAAAGATAGCTCATTTTCAGTCAATCCACTTCCAGGGAGTAGTGTAGGAACAAAGCATGAATATGTCTTAAGCAGGGCATAGATAGACCTTAACTGAGGCTTCTATTGTATAGTGCCTAGCTTAACCAGGATTTTAAAGTAAGTGTTTCTCACTATTTACTATGTTATATAATGTTAGTCTCATGGGACAAAGTTTTAGCAGTCTGTTAACAGTTTATTAATAGCTTAAGAAGCAAATGGGTTCTTCCTCTTATTGTAAAAAAAAACCCCAGAGCATTCCCAGCTACTGAACCTCCAGGGAGTACTGTGTGAACAAATTATAATATCTGCCCATTCCACATGGGGTTTCCCCATCCCAATATCAGCTGCATCTACCTTTCATAACAACCACTACTAGCGAAGATGAACCATACTTATACTCTCTACTCATCTATACGCTCCCTCTAGGTTAACGCTCTCCTAGCTCTAGAGGTATCCCTATAGCAATGTTAACTTATCCCCACATTGTCTGCGGCCAAGGCAACGGGGCATGTTACATTAGGAAATATACCGGCAACAATAGACTAAACCATAAATGGGGCATAAATAGATTCCTGATAGACATAATTACGTATATTAGTTGCCCTCAAGCAAGCATGTAAATTGGAGACTTAATACATTTATTTAAGTCAACTCTTACTGGCTCATAGCCCCTTAAACCCAGAGCTGAATTACTCTACTTGAGAGATTACCCAACTATATTCGCTTATGTTTATACTACTATAGACACACTAGAGGTTCATTAAGTTATATCCTAAAATATTCCCTCTTTCTACAGAGAACCCTACTTGCCCTAGAAGTCCAATCATACACTACTATGATATCTAGCAGCTACCCTGGCTTAAGAACTCAGCATCTGAGGCGTGGACTTGCCCACTGTCCTATACTAAATTACAATGGAAACAGCCCATAGTACAAATAAGTTGTTGGTTTTACTTTTATTATTGTAGCACAGTTACTCGTTTATAATCTTTTACAGTCTATTACATTCTATGTCCATAGATAGATCACATAAAACTAAAATTAGGTTCTTTAACTGAGACCCAAGAGTGGCCTCCCCTGTTAGAGATTACCCACCATAGATATGCATGCACCACTTCCTTGAGAGGTCCAAAAGTGGCCTCATGTGAATTCTAGTGGGTACAAAGTTTATTAGGCAAATTTTAACTGTATTTGAAATGTAATTTGTTATATGAATACATGATGTACTTCTAAGTTTGCCTGTTGACAATTGTTTGTATGGCCTTGCAAAGAACTCAATAAAAATTATAAAAAATAAATAAAAATCCTTACCAAGGATTAACATACCTGACTTCATGTTTTCTAGTTATCAAGTACATGCTCTAGAAATCTAGAATGGGATTGGTTAGGGAAATAGAAGTTCACCAGTGTATATACCTGACCATTAAGCTTACAAAGTAATATAAGATACCACTCCTCAGGGTCAGTATCCAGATATATTTGTTCAAGCCCCACACTTTTGTGAAAAGCTACCCTATAGATTTTCAACATAACCCAATTATTATAGTCTAAGGGCCTATATAGATTTTGTATATTTGTCGGCCAATATGTTTCCTGTAGGAAAACCACAAATCACGCTTCGAGAGGTTTCATGTAGTTAGACAAAAGGCTTCTTTTGGTGGGTGAGTTGAGACCCTTGACACTAAAGAAACAAAAGTTTTAAGGCGCGATCCGATATACGGCGCAGGTTAAAGTATTAAATCTCTCGTAATGTCTAACGCGCCTCCCTAAAATAACCCGACCCGTATATACCTCTATCCACAATCCCCCCTCTCACTCCTAATAATAAATATATTAACCCCTAAACCGCGCTCCCGGACCCTGCCGCCAGCTACATATGTTTTACCCCCTAATGTGAGCCCCCTACCCCCCCGCCACCTATTTAAACTATATTAACCCCTAATGTGAGCCCCCTACTTAAACTATATTAACCCCTAATCTGACCCCCTTACACCGCCGCCACCTATATTAAAATTATTACCCCCTAATGTGAGCCTCTACCCCGCCGCCACCTATTTTAACTAAATTACCCCCTAATCTAAACCTCCTACACCGCCACCACCTATAGTATAATGATTAACCCCTAATCTAATCTCCCTACACCCGCTGCCACCTACATTAAATGTCTAACCCCCTAATGTGATCCCCCTACACCGCCGCCACCTACATTAAATGTCTAACCCCCTAATGTGATCCCCCTACACCGCCGCCACCTACATTAAAATTATTGCCCCCTAATGTGAGACCCCTACCCTGCCGCCACCTATTTAAACTATATTAACCCCTAATCTGACCCCCTTACACCGCCGCCTACCTATATTAAAATTTTTACCCCCCTAATGTGAGCCCCTACCACCCGCCGCCATATATTTTAACTATATTACCCCTTTATCTAATCCCCCTACACCGCTGCCACCTATATTAAAATGATTAACCCCTAATCTAATCCCCCTACACCGCCTCCACCTATATTAAATGTATTAACCCCTAATCTAATCCCCCTACACACCGCTGCCACCTATAATACATTTATTAACCCCTAAAATACTAAAATGTCCCTACCCTAAACTAAATTACAAATAGCCCTGAAAAGGGCTTTTTGCGTGGCATTGCCCCAAAGTAACCAGCTCTATTACCAGCCCTTAAAAGGGCCTTTTGTGGGGCATTGCCCCAAAGTAACCCGCTCTATTACCAGCCCTTAAAAGGGCCTTTTGCGGGGCATTGTCACAAAGTAATCAGCTCTTTTACCTGTAATCGAATCCCCCTACACCACCGCCACCTATAATAAATGTATTAACCCCCTAATCTAATCCCCCTACACCGCCGCCACCTATATTAAATATATTAACCCTAATTATATTAGGGTTAATATAGTTATTATATTATATATATTATTAATATAGTTAATAATTAATATAGTTATTATATTATATATATTAACCCTATCTAACCCTAACACCCTTAACTTAATTATTATTGCAATAAATCTAAATAATATTAATCTTATTAACTAAAATATTTCTATTTAAAACTAAATACTTACCTATAAAATTAACCTTAAGGATAGCTACAATAATATTAATAATTACATTGGAGCTATTTTAGGGTTTATATTTATTTTACAGGTAACTTGGTATTTATTTTTAACTAGGGTACAATAGCTATTAAATAGTTAATAACTATTTAATAGCTACCTAGTTAAAATAATTACCAATTACCTGTAAAATAAATCCTAACCTAAGTTAAAAAATACACCTACACTATCAATAAATTAAATAAACTACAATTAGCTAAACTAAAATACAATTAACTAAACTAAACTAAATTACAAAAACAAACACTAAATTTAAAAAAATAAAAAAGATTACAAGAATTTTAAGCTAATTACACCTAATCTAAGCCCCCTAATAAAATAATAAAGCCCCCCAAAATAAAAAAAATTCCCTACCCTATTCTAAAGTACAAAGTAATCAGCTCTTTTACCAGCCCTTAAAAGGACTTTTTGCGGGGGCATTGAACCAAAGTAATCAGCTCTTTTACCTGTAAAAACAAATAGAAATACCCCAACAACATTACAACCCACCACCCACATACCCCTATTCTAACCTACCCAAACCCCCCTTAAAAAAACCTATCACTAACCCCCCTGAAGATCTACCTACATTGAGTCATCTTCACCCAGCTGAGCCAAAGTCTTCATCCAATCCTGGCGATGTCTTCATCCAAGCGGCAAAGAAGAGGTCTTCCATCCGGCCGATGTCTTCATCCAAGCGGCAAAGAAGAGGTCTTCCATCCGGCCGATGTCTTCATCCAAGCGGCAAAGAAAAGGTCTTCCATCCTGGGCGATGTCTTCCTCCAAGCGCATCTTCTATCTTCTTTCTTCCGGCTCCATCTTCAGACCTCCTACGCGGAACATCCTGCTGGCCCGACGGACTAACGACGAATGAAGGTTCCTTTAAATGACCTCATCCAAGATGGCGTCTCTCGAATTCCGATGGCTGATAGGATTCTATCAGCCAATCAGAATTAAGGTAGGAAAAATCCGATTGACTGATTGAATCAGCCAATCGAATTGAATTTCAATCCGATTGGCTGATTGGATCACCAATCTGATTGAGCTCGCATTCTATTGGCTGATCGGAACTCAATTCGATTGCTGATTCAATCAGCCAATTGGATTTTTTCTACCTTAATTCCGATTGGCTGATAGAATCCTATCAGCCAATCGGAATTCGAGGGACGCCATCTTGGATGATGTCATTTAAAGGAACATTCATTCGTCGTTAGTCCGTCGGGCCAGCTGGATGTTCCGCGTAGGAGGTCTGAAGATGGAGCCGGAAGAAAGAAGATAGAAGATTCCGCTTGGAGGAAGACATCACCCGATGGAAGACCTCTTCTTTGCCGCTGGATGAAGACATCGGCCGATGAAGACCTCTTCTTTGCCGCTTGGATGAAGACATCGGCCGGATGGAAGAACCTCTTCTTGCCGCTTGGATGAAGAAATCGCCCGATTGGATGAAGACTTCGGCTCGGCTGGTGAAGACGACTCAAGGTAGGGAGATCTCAGGGGGTTAGTGATATGTTTTTTTTAAGCGGGGTTTGTGGGTTAGAATAGGGGTATGTGGGTGGTGGGTTGTAATGTTGGGGGGTATTCTATTTTTTTTTTTACAGGGTAAAAGAGCTGATTACTTTGGGGCAATGCCCCGCAAAAAGCCCTTTTAAGGGTTGGTAAAGAGAGCTGATTTTTGGGCTATTTTGGAGGGGCTTTATTATTTTTTTTTTTTTTTTATTTTTTTTTTTTGTCAGTCTTAGTTTCTTTTTTTTTTTTTTTTTTTAAATTTCAAATTTTTATTAGTAAAAGATTTCCTCAAAATACAACAGTGACATATTAAATGATTTGGAGCACGTAGGCTCCTACAGAAAGTATGAACATAAAAATTGGAACATTAAAAATATGTCAGGTTAGAATGTAGTTCCTAAAATGAAAAAGTGAACGAAATATAGCTCAAGTCAGATGGGGTGGTTAACTGGGGTGGGGGGAGGGATTGGGGAGAAAGGGAACGGGAGGGTAATTGTTAGAGGCAGGGATTTGGGTTCATATGCGATGGGTACTCTGGAGAGGGGTTACCTAGTGTGTGTTTACTCTAGTGTGTCGTGGGCCCAAGTAGTGGTGGTGGTTAGATTGCCAATCTGCCCACACTAATTCAAATAGGGTCTGAATTATTTAGAGAGTAAAAGATAGGTTCTCCATATTGTAAGATGTATCCATATAGTTTAGGATGCATGACCATTTTGGGGGCGTCTCAGTTTTCCATGCCTTTGGCTATTGTCGCTTTAGTAGCTGTTAGCAAATAAATTGCTAGATATGCTTGGTGTTTTGGTAATTTAGTGATGCCTATGTGTAAGAGGGCATTAGAAGGAGTTATAGGAAGTGTTATGCCTAATCTCCCTAGCTTACGGAAGCATGTACTCCATAATGGTTTTAACTTGGGGCATTCCCACGATATGTGTAGAGAGTCTCCTTTTTGCCACAATTGCGCCAACATAGGGGGGAGGTAGAGACAAACATTTTATTAAGTCCTCGCAGGGGTGAGGTACCAGTTCGTTAAGAGTTTGTAATATGTTTCAAAGAGTGTGACACAGTGCAGTGCTTTTTTAGTGAGGGAAATGACATGTTGCCAATACTTGTGGGGGCAGAGTCAGGTTCAGAACTGATTCCCAGTGAGTAAGTGAGGAAGTTTATTCTCAGGGTCTGTGTTTCCTATTAAAGTGTAATGCATTGATAATGGTCTTGTAGTTGTTACCCTTGTTTGCCAAGTCGTTTCCCAGAGTGTACGGGGTCGGTGTAACTCAGGTTGGAATCCCCACTAGTGAGAAAGCTCTTTAGTCTTGTGTATTCGTATGTCATGTACTTGGGTTAAGTTGGGGGCACAGCCTTTATTTCTGAGAGTGTCATGAAGCGCGGGGTTGGTGAAGTAACCCAAAGGTCAGCTACTGTTTGTATTCCAATTCTAGTCCAGCCATAAGGATGAGAGTCAGGTAAGCCTCGTAGGAGACCTGTCAAGGGAGTAATAGGTGAAGGATGTGGGGCGATGTGTGGATAGTGTCTAAGCTTGTCCCACATGGCGAGGCATTCTCGTATTATGTTTATTGCTAATGTCTGTGGTACGTCTAGGTGGGCAGGAATCCAAATTAAGTCGGGGCAAAAATATATGATTTGGGAGGGAGGCTTGTTCTATGGTTTTCCATTTACTAGGGGAGTCTTTAGCACCCCATTGTGAGATGTGGGTGAGCATGGCTCCTTCATAATACCTAGTTATTGATGGGAGGCTATACCTCCTCTACTAAGGGGGCTTTGAAGGATTTTGTGCGCCACACTGGGGGGTTTGTGCTGCCATATATATTTTGTAAATTCACTCTGAAATTGGTGAAGGAGATATCCCGGGATACGGAGAGGGAGACATCTAAATAAAAAAGTAATTTTAGGTAGAAAGGACATCTTAAGGGCTGTTAACCTACCTATCTATGAAATGTGAGTATAGTCCCATTTGTCTTTCAGAGTACGCAGTTCGGTTAAGAGGGGCAGGTAGGTTGTCTTGATCATCTGAGGGATATTGTTCGATATCTTAACACCTAAGTGGGAGATGAAGTTGGTTGACGCAGTGTATTCTGTATTGGATCTTGAGGGTGTCCAACTGTGTTCTGTGGGATTCCCCAGGGTAAAGATTTCTGTTTTATCTAGATTTAATTTGTAGAGTGACATGTCCTCCAAAGGAGTTTAAGATTTCTATCAGTCCTCGGGAAATGAAGATAGGGGGGTCTGACGAGAATATAGTAATGTCGTCTGCAAAGAGTGCAATTTTGTGAATTGTGCCATGTAGGCGAATGCCATCAATTTTTTTATCTTGTCTGATTTGTTCTGCTAGTGCTCGATTGCCAGGGCAAAAAGAAGGGGTGAGAGTGGACACCCTTGTCTGGTGCCATTAGATATTGGAAGGGGGGTGAGGCAAAGGCCTAGGCCTCTAACTACTGCTGTGGGAGTGGAGTAAAGAGCCTGTATCGCTTTGAATAAATTTCATCTGGGAAACCAAAGATTTTAAGAGCTTCCCATAAGTAGGACCATCTAACGCGGTCAAAGCCTTCTCTGCATCCAATTGAGATGACAGAGAATGGCCTATTAGTCTGGTGGGATTCAGTGCAGATGTTTAGAGACGTCTAGTATTGTCTGGCCCCTCGCGGTGAGGATAAATCCTACTTGGTCTAAGGTTTATGAGTTTTCGGGGGAGTAATTTAGAGATACGTGGTAGCAAATAATTTAGCATAAATATTAATGTCTAAATAATCAAGGAGATTGGCCTGTAATTGGAGCATAAAGGATGGGTCTTTTTGGGGTTTAGGATAGTAATCAATCCGTTGAATTCAAGAATTCATGACTAAACCTACCCTGTTTCTCTAGCGTGATTAAAAAAATCTTAAGAGTAGTGGGGTTAGTTCGTTTGTGTATGTTTTGTAGAAGGCTGCTGAGTAGCCATCTGGGACCCGGAGTTTTAAAAGGTTTTAGATGCTTTATTACGTGTTTGATTTCCTTAGAGGTGAAGGGGGATGAGAGTGTTTCTTGGTCGTCAGTGACAATGAGGGGAGATTTAAGCTGCGAAGGAAGGAGCATATTTTGTCAACAGGAGTTAGTTTGTCGCTTGCATTTTTTTTCTAGATTGTACAGGTTTGAGTAGAATTTCTCAAAACAAGTACCAATGTCTGAGGGTTTGCGGTAATGTCTGGTTCTCAAATTGGATCTGGTGAATTCTTGAGGTACTTCGCTCTGTTTTTAAGTTTATTTGCTAGTAGTTTTATCTGCTTGTTTACTCTTATGGTAAGTAATCTGTTTCAGTTTAATAAGTTAGCCTGGGTGCGTTTAGCTCTAGTTGGTTAATATGGTTTTTAATCTGTATAATTTGAGCTGTGGGTTTCATCTGAGGGTGTGCTTCTATTAGGAGTTCTAGTCGACGCAATTCAATATGAGATTTGGAAAGAGGTAGGCCAGATAGTTATTTTAAGATGAGCTTGTTTTTTAATTATGATACCTCTAAAGGGTGGCCTTTGCCGCCCCCCATAGTGTTCGTCTCTGACCTGATTATTGTCATTAGTTTGGCAGTAGAAGGTTATGTCTTTTCTCAAGGATTCCTTAATGCAGCATCCTGTAGGATGTCATGTGGGAGGCGCCATGAAGGCTTCACATTATGTCGCTCCGCTGAGCGGAGAGTTACTGAAGAACTAGGTCAAGATCAACCATGGGCATAGGGAGATGTTAGAATGTTTGACTTGGGTCAAGGGTTTTCTGCTGAGCAAAAACATAATCGAGTCTGAGTATGTTTTATGATGGAATGAGAAGTGAGTGTAGTTCTCTATCTCTAGCATGAAGTGAACGCCATACATCGAAGTAGCAGAAGTGGGTAATTATTTGTCTGAACTTTTGGGAAAGTTGAGCAGGAGGGGTGGTGTGTTTTTGTCCGGGCAGTTCTTTTTCTGTCTAGTGCTGGATCCCAAGTCATGTTGAAGTCCCCCGCTAGCAAGACTCTGCCTATTTTTATCCGGTCAACTGTGTGTAGGATCCGTTTGAGGTATCTAGGCTGATGTGAGTTAGGTAGATAGATAGAAACTAAGGTATGATCAGTATGATCTAGCTTACATGTTAGAATGAGAAATCTAGATTGGGGGTCTTTTAGAACTTGGATTGGTTCGTAAGCTATTCTTTTATGGATTAAAATTGCCGTACCTCTGGCTTTTTTTGAAAAAGAGGTGTATTCGAGGACAGTGTAGTCTTTAGATATTGTGCAAGGAGGATTGTCTGACGACCAATGTGTCTCCTGAAGGAATGCTACGTCAGGGTTATGGAATTTGAGTGATCTAGCTAAAAGGCTACGCTTATGTGGGGAGTTTAGGCCACGTACATTATGGGTTAGTATTTTGAGGGGTGGCATAGAGAGGTATGGGGAGTAGGTCAGGTCTTTTAATACTGAGAGTTAGTGTAAGTGGGGAGGATAGGGGGAGGGAAAATAGGCAACAGATAGTGTGAAGAAAAGTTAGCGAAAATAGTTCGCTATGGTGGAGCCCTAGTGTGGGCTGCCTGTGGTGGGGGGCGGGCTTTATTATTTTATTAGGGGGCTTAGATTAGGTGTAATTAGCTTAAAATTCTTGTAATCTTTTTTATTTTTTGTAATTTAGTGTTTGTTTGTTTTGTCATTTAGTTTAGTTTATTTAATTGTATTTTAGTTTAGCTAATTGTAGTTTATTTAATTTATTGATAGTGTAGGTGTATTTGTAATTTAGGTTAGGATTTATTTTACAGGTAAATTGCTAATTATTTTAACTAGGTAGCTATTAAATAGTTATTAACTATTTAATAGCTATTGTACCTAGTTAAAATAAATACCAAGTTACCTGTAAAATAAATATAAACCCTAAAATAGCTACAATGTAATTATTAATTATATTGTAGCTATCTTAAGGTTTATTTTATAGGTAAGTATTTAGTTTTAAATAGGAATATTTTAGTTAATAAGATTAATATTATTTAGATTTATTGCAATAATAATTAAGTTAGGGGTGTTAGGGTTAGATAGGGTTAATATAGTTAATATATATAATAACTATATTAATTATTAACTATATTAATAATATATATAATATAATAACTATATTAACTATATTAACATAGTTAATATAGGTGGCGGCGGTGCAGGGGGATTAGATTAGGGGTTAATAGATTTATTATAGGTGGCGGCGGTGTAGGGGGATTAGATTAGGGGGTAATACATTTATTATAGGTGGCGGCGGTGTAGGGGGATTAGATTACAGGTAAAAGAGCTGATTACTTTGTGACAATGCCCCGCAAAAGGCCCTTTTAAGGGCTGGTAATAGAGCTGGTTACTTTGAGGCAATGCCCTGCAAAAGGCCCTTTTAAGGGCTGGTAATAGAGCTGGTTACTTTGGGGCAATGCCACGCAAAAAGCCCTTTTCAGGGCTATTTGTAATTTAGTTTAGGGTAGGGACATTTTAGTATTTTAGGGGTTAATAAATTTATTATAGGTGGCGGCGGTGTAGGGGGATTAGATTAGGGGTTAATACATTTAAAATAGGTGGCGGCAGTGTAGGGGGATTAGATTAGGGGTTAATCATTTTAATATAGGTGGCAGTGGTGTAGGGGGATTAGATTAGGGGTTAATCATTTTAATATAGGTGGCTGCGGTGTAGGGGGATTAGATTAGTGGGTTATATAGTTTAAATAGGTGGCGGCGGGGAAAGGGGGCTCACATTAGGGGGTAATAATTTTAATGTAGGTGGCGGCGGTGTAGGGGGATCACATTAGGGGGTTAGACATTTAATGTAGGTGGCGGCGGTGTAGGGGGATCACATTAGGGGGTTAGACATTTAATGTAGGTGGCAGCGGTGTAGGGAGATTAGATAAGGGTTAATCATTTTAATATAGGTGGCGGCGGTGTAGGGGGATTAGATTAGGGGGTAATATAGTTAAAATAGGTGGCGGCGGGGGTCGGGGCTCACATTAGGGGGTAATAATTTTAATATAGGTGGCGGCGGTGTAAGGGGGTCAGATTAGGGGTTAATATAGTTTAAATAGGTGGCGGCGGGGTAGGGGGGCTCACATTAGGGGGTAATAATTTTAATGTAGGTGGCGGCGGTGTAGGGGGATCACATTAGGGGGTTAGACATTTAATGTAGGTGGCGGCGGGGTCCGGGAGTGGCGGTTTAGGGGTTAAACACTTTATTAGGGATTGCGGCGGGGGATTGCGGTTGACAGGTAGATAGACATTGCGCATGCGTTAGGTTGTATTTTGCAGGTAATTTAGGGAGTTACGGGCTCCAATACTCAACGTAAGGCTTACGCCTGCATTTTGTGGCGAGGTGAAAATGGAGTAAGATTTCTCCATTTTCGCCACATAAGTCCTTACACTGTATATTGGATACCAAACTGCGCTGGTTTGGTATACCTGTCTATGGGCCAAAAAACTACGGCCGAAAGCAGAAATATACGAGCGTAACTTCTAGGTTACGCTGTATATAGGATACCAAACCAGCACAATATTTGGCGTCGCCGGCTTTTACTGGCGACGCTGCATATCGGATCGGGCCCATAGTTTCCTGTAAATTCTGTATAATATTAAATAAAGCAGGGAAAAAAAAGTGAGAAAGAAAGAGGGAGGGAGAGGAAGAACGTCACTCACCAGAAGAAAAATGTTAAAGGGACAGTCAACACCAGAATTTTTGTTAATAGATAGATAATCCCTTAGCAGACTGCCCCCTTATTTCAGTTCTTTTGACAGACTTGAAGTTTAGCCAATCAGAGCGGTCTCCATGGTAAATTCACGTGCATGAGCTCAATGTTATCTAGATGAAAAACGTGAACTAATGGCCTCTAGTGGTGAAAAACTATCAAAATGCAATTAGATTAGAGGCGGCCTTCAAGGTCTAAGAAATTAGCATATGAACCTCCTAGGTTTAGCTTTCAACTAAGAATTCCAAGAGAACAAAGCAAAATTGGTGATAAAAGTAAATAGGAAAGTTGTTTTAAAATTACATGCCTTATTTGAAACATGAAAGTTTTTTTTTTGGACTTGACTGTCCCTTTAAGAGTTTACTTCCTTAGTAACATCAAAGGGATTGTACAACAAACATATATCTACAGTATATTATGAAGAGATACAAAAAGTAATATGCTTAAATCATATGGAAAACTACAGTAGATATATATTTTACATGTCAAAAGGATATGAACATTAAACACTCACAGAATGTACTAACTAATATTAAAGTGGCGACCACTACCACCCATGGGGAAAACTGAACATAACATTAAACCATAGTATGGTTCAAATCAAGAGCTTATAAACTATTTATTATGTAATAGGAATATAAACTATAATCGAAAGTGACTTATAGTCTAACATTCACATCACTACAGGGAGTGAAGAATTATTAGGCAAATGAGTATTTTGACCACATCATCCTCTTTATGCATGTTGTCTTACTCCAAGCTGTATAGGCTCGAAAGCCTACTACCAATTAAGCATATTAGGTGATGTGCATCTCTGTAATGAAAAGGGGTGTGGTCTAATGACATCAACACCCTATATCAGGTGTGCATAATTATTAGGCAACTTCCTTTCCTTTGGCAAAATGGGTCAAAAGAAGGACTTGACAGGCTCAGAAAAGTCAAAAATAGTGAGATATCTTGCAGAGGGATGCAGCACTCTTAAAATTGCAAAGCTTCTGAAGCGTGATCATCGAACAATCAAGCGTTTCATTCAAAATAGTCAACAGGGTCGCAAGAAGCGTGTGGAAAAACCAAGGCGCAAAATAACTGCCCATGAACTGAGAAAAGTCAAGAGTGCAGCTGCCAAGATGCCACTTGCCACCAGTCTGGCCATATTTCAGAGCTGCAACATCACTGGAGTGCCCAAAAGCACAAGGTGTGCAATACTCAGAGACATGTCCAAGGTAAGAAAGGCTGAAAGACGACCACCACTGAACAAGACACACAAGCTGAAACGTCAAGACTGGGCCAAGAAATATCTCAAGACTGATTTTTCTAAGGTTTTATGGACTGATGAAATGAGAGTGAGTCTTGATGGGCCAGATGGATGGGCCCGTGGCTGGATTGGTAAAGGGCAGAGAGCTCCAGTCCGACTCAGATGCCAGCAAGGTGGAGTACTGGTTTGGGCTGGTATCATCAAAGATGAGCTTGTGGGGCCTTTTCGGGTTGAGGATGGAGTCAAGCTCAACTCCCAGTCCTACTGCCAGTTTCTGGAAGACACCTTCTTCAAGCAGTGGTACAGGAAGAAGTCTGCATCCTTCAAGAAAAACATGATTTTCATGCAGGACAATGCTCCATCACACGCGTCCAAGTACTCCACAGCGTGGCTGGCAAGAAAGGGTATAAAAGAAGAAAATCTAATGACATGGCCTCCTTGTTCACCTGATCTGAACCCCATTGAGAACCTGTGGTCCATCATCAAATGTGAGATTTACAAGGAGGGAAAACAGTACACCTCTCTGAACAGTGTCTTGGAGGCTGTGGTTGCTGCTGCACGCAATGTTGATGGTGAACAGATCAAAACACTGACAGAATCCATGGATGGCAGGCTTTTGAGTGTCCTTGCAAAGAAAGGTGGCTATATTGGTCACTGATTTGTTTTTGTTTTGTTTTTGAATGTCAGAAAACATAATTTATGTAAGAACTTACCTGATAAATTCATTTCTTTCATATTAGCAAGAGTCCATGAGCTAGTGACGTATGGGATATACATTCCTACCAGGAGGGGCAAAGTTTCCCAAACCTCAAAATGCCTATAAATACACCCCTCACCACACCCACAAATCAGTTTAACGAATAGCCAAGAAGTGGGGTGATAAGAAAAAAGTGCGAAAGCATAAAAAATAAGGAATTGGAATAATTGTGCTTTATACAAAAAAATCATAACCACCCCAAAAAGGGCGGGCCTCATGGACTCTTGCTAATATGAAAGATATGAATTTATCAGATAAGTTCTTACATAAATTATGTTTTCTTTCATGTAATTAGCAAGAGTCCATGAGCTAGTGACGTATGGGATAATGACTACCCAATATGTGGATCTTTCCACGCAAGAGTCACTAGAGAGGGAGGGATAAAATAAAGACAGCCAATTCCGCTGAAAATAATCCACACCCAAAATAAAGTTTAAATTGATAATGAAAAAAACTGAAAATATAAGCAGAAGATTCAAACTGAAACAGCTGCCTGAAGTACTTTTCTACCAAAAACAGCTTCAGAAGAAGAAAACACATCAAAATGGTAGAATTTAGTAAAAGTATGCAAAGAAGACCAAGTTGCTGCTTTGCAAATCTGATCAACCGAAGCTTCATTCCTAAACGCCCAGGAAGTAGAAACTGACCTAGTAGAATGAGCTGTAATCCTTTGAGGCGGAGTTTTACCCGACTCGACATAAGCATGATGAATTAAAGATTTCAACCAAGATGCCAAAGAAATGGCAGAGGCCTTCTGACCGTTCCTAGAACCGGAAAAGATAACAAATAGACTAGAAGTCTTTCGGAAATTCTTAGTAGCTTCAACATAATATTTCAAAGCTCTAACTACATCCAAAGAATGCAATGATCTCTCCTTAGAATTCTTAGGATTAGGACACAATGAAGGAACCACAATTTCTCTACTAATGTTGTTAGAATTCACAACCTTAGGTAAAAATTTAAAAGAAGTTCGCAACACCGCCTTATCCTGATGAAAAATCAGAAAAGGAGACTCACAAGAAAGAGCAGATAATTCAGAAACTCTTCTGGCAGAAGAGATGGCCAAAAGGAACAAAACTTTCCAAGAAAGTAATTTGATGTCCAACGAATGCATAGGTTCAAACGGAGGAGCTTGAAGAGCCCCCAGAACCAAATTCAAACTCCAAGGAGGAGAAATTGACTTAATGACAGGTTTTATACGAACCAAAGCTTGTACAAAACAATGAATATCAGGAAGATTAGCAATCTTTCTGTGAAAAAGAACAGAAAGAGCAGAGATTTGTCCTTTCAAGGAACTTGCAGACAAACCTTTATCCAAACCATCCTGAAGAAACTGTAAAATTCTCGGAATTCTAAAAGAATGCCAGGAAAAATGATGAGAAAGACACCAAGAAATATAAGTCTTCCAGACTCTATAATATATCTCCCTAGATACAGATTTACGAGCCTGTAACATAGTATTAATCACAGAGTCAGAGAAACCTCTTTGACTAAGAATCAAGCGTTCAATCTCCATACCTTTAAATTTAAGGATTTGAGATCCTGATGGAAAAAAGGACCTTGCGACAGAAGGTCTGGTCTTAACGGAAGAGTCCACGGTTGGCAAGAGGCCATCCGGACAAGATCCGCATACCAAAACCTGTGAGGCCATGCTGGAGCCACCAGCAGAACAAACGAGCATTCCTTCAGAATCTTGGAGATTACTCTTGGAAGAAGAACTAGAGGCGGAAAGATATAGGCAGGATGATACTTCCAAGGAAGTGACAATGCATCCACTGCTTCCGCTTGAGGATCCCTGGATCTGGACAGATACCTGGGAAGTTTCTTGTTTAGATGAGATGCCATCAGATCTATTTCTGGAAGTCCCCACATTTGAACAATCTGAAGAAATACCTCTGAGTGAAGAGACCATTCGCCCGGATGTAACGTTTGGCGACTGAGATAATCCGCTTCCCAATTGTCTATACCTGGGATATGAACCGCAGAAATTAGACAGGAGCTGGATTCCGCCCATACCAGAATTCGAGATACTTCTTTCATAGCCAGAGGACTGTGAGTCCCTCCTTGATGATTGATGTATGCCACAGTTGTGACATTGTCTGTCTGAAAACAAATGAACGATTCTCTCTTTAGAAGAGGCCATGACTGAAGAGCTCTGAAAATTGCACTGAGTTCCAAAATATTGATCGGTAATCTCACCTCCTGAGATTCCCAAACCCCTTGTGCTGTCAGAGACCCCCAAACAGCTCCCCAACCTGTCAGACTTGCATCTGTTGAAATTACAGTCCAGGTCGGAAGAACAAAAGAAGCCCCCTGAACTAAACGATGGTGATCTGTCCACCACGTCAGAGAGTGTCGTACAATCGGTTTTAAAGATATTAATTGAGATATCTTTGTGTAATCCCTACACCACTGGTTCAGCATACAGAGCTGAAGAGGTCGCATGTGAAAACGAGCAAAGGGGATCGCGTCCGATGCTGCAGTCATAAGACCTAGAATTTCCATGCATAAAGCTACCGAAGGGAATGATTGTGACTGAAGGTTTTGACAAGCTGATATCAATTTTAGACGTCATGGACACTGAATCTATCTGGAAACCTAAAAAGGTTACCCTTGTCTGAGGAATCAATGAACATTTTGGTAAATTGATCCTCCAACCATGATCTTGAAGAAACAACACAAGTTGATTCGTATGAGATTCTGCTAAATGTGAAGACTGAGCAAGTACCAAGATATCGTCCAAATAAGGAAATACCACAATACCCTGTTCTCTGATTACAGACAGAAGGGCACCGAGAACCTTTGTAAAAATTCTTGGAGCTGTTGCTAGGCCAAACGGTAGAGCCACAAACTGGTAATGCTTGTCTAGGAAAGAGAATCTCAGAAACTAATAGTGATCTGGATGAATCGGAATATGCAGATATGCATCCTGTAAATCTATTGTAGACATATAATGCCCTTGCTGAACAAAAGGCAGGATAGTCCTTACAGTTACCATCTTGAATGTTGGTATCCTTACATAATGATTCAATATTTTTAGATCCAGAACTGGTCTGAAGGAATTCTCCTTCTTTGGTACAATGAAGAGATTTGAATAAAACCCCAGCCCCTGTTCCAGAACTGGAACTGGCATAATTACTCCAGCCAACTCTAGATCTGAAACACATTTCAGAAATGCTTGAGCCTTCGCTGGGTTTACTGGGACACAGGAAAGAAAAAATCTCTTTGCAGGAGGCCTTATCTTGAAGCCAATTCTGTACCCTTCTGAAACAATGTTCTGAATCCAGAGATTGTGAATGGAATTGATCCAAATTTCTTTGAAAAAACGTAATCTGCCCCCTACCAGCTGAGCTGGAATGAGGGCCGCACCTTCATGTGGACTTAGGAGCTGGCTTTGGTTTTCTAAAAGGCTTGGATTTATTCCAAACTGGAGATGGTTTCCAAACTGATACCGCTCCTGAGGATGAAGGATCAGGCTTTTGTTCCTTGTTGTGACGAAAGGAACGAAAACGATTATTAGACATAAATTTACCTTTAGATTTTTTATCCTGTGGTAAAAAAGTTCCTTTCCCTCCAGTAACAGTTGAGATAATAGAATCCAACTGAGAACCAAATAATTTATTACCCTGGAAAGAAAGGGAAAGCAGAGTAGACTTAGAAGACATATCAGCATTCCAAGTTTTAAGCCATAAAGCTCTTCTAGCTAAAATAGCTAGAGACATATACCTGACATCAACTCTAATGATATCAAAGATGGCATCACAAATAAAATTATTAGCATGTTGTAGAAGAATAATAATGCTATGAGAATTATGATCTGTTACTTGTTGCGCTAAAGCTTCTAACCAAAAAGTTGAAGCTGCAGCAACATCCGCTAAAGATATAGCAGATCTAAGAAGATTACCTGAACACAAGTAAGCTTTTCTTAGAAAGGATTCAATTTTCCTATCTAAAGGATCCTTAAAGGAAGTACCATCTGCCGTAGGAATAGTAGTACGCTTAGCAAGAGTAGAGACAGCCCCATCAACCTTAGGGATTTTGTCCCAAAATTCTAATCTGTCAGATGGCACAGGATATAATTGCTTAAAACGTTTAGAAGAAGTAAATGAATTACCCAAATTATTCCATTCCCTGGAAATTACTTCAGAAATAGCACCAGGGACAGGAAACACTTCTGGAATAACTACAGGAGATTTAAAAACCTTATCTAAACGTTTAGATTTAGTATCAAGAGGACTAGAATCCTCAATTTCTAATGCAATTAGGACTTCTTTAAGTAAAGAACGAATAAATTCCATTTGAAATAAATATGAAGATTTATCAGCATCAACCTCTGAGACAGAATCCTCTGAACCAGAAGAACCAATATCAGTATCAGAATGATGATGTTCATTTAAAAATTCATCTGAAAAATGAGAAGTTTTAAAAGACTTTTTACGTTTACTAGAAGGAGGAATAACAGACATAGCCTTCTTAATGGATTTAGAAACAAAATCTCTTATATTATCAGGAACACTCTGAGTATTAGATGTTGACGGAACAGCAACAGGTAATGTAACAGTACTAAAGGAAATATTATCTGCATTAGCAAGTTTGTCATGACAAACAGTACAAACAACAGCTGGAGGAACAGATACCAAAAGTTTACAGCAGATACACTTAGCTTTGGTAGCTCAAGCACCAGGCAGCGATTTTCCAGAAGTATCTTCTGACTCAGTTTCAACGTGGGACATCTTGCAATATGTAATAGAAAAAACAACATATTAGGGGGTTAGACATTTAATGTAGGTGGCGGCGGGGTCCGGGAGTGGCGGTTTAGGGGTTAAACACTTTATTAGGGATTGCGGCGGGGGATTGCGGTTGACAGGTAGATAGACATTGCGCATGCGTTAGGTTGTATTTTGCAGGTAATTTAGGGAGTTACGGGGGCTCCAATACTCAACGTAAGGCTTACGCCTGCATTTTGTGGCGAGGTGAAAATGGAGTAAGATTTCTCCATTTTCGCCACATAAGTCCTTACACTGTATATTGGATACCAAAACTGCGCTGGTTTGGTATACCTGTCTATGGGCCAAAAAACTACGGCCGAAAGCAGAAATATACGAGCGTAACTTCTAGGTTACGCTGTATATAGGATACCAAACCAGCACAATATTTGGCGTCGCCGGCTTTTACTGGCGACGCTGCATATCGGATCGGGCCCATAGTTTCCTGTAAATTCTGTATAATATTAAATAAAGCAGGGAAAAAAAAGTGAGAAAGAAAGAGGGAGGGAGAGGAAGAACGTCACTCACCAGAAGAAAAATGTTAAAGGGACAGTCAACACCAGAATTTTTGTTAATAGATAGATAATCCCTTAGCAGACTGCCCCCTTATTTCAGTTCTTTTGACAGACTTGAAGTTTAGCCAATCAGAGCGGTCTCCATGGTAAATTCACGTGCATGAGCTCAATGTTATCTAGATGAAAAACGTGAACTAATGGCCTCTAGTGGTGAAAAACTATCAAAATGCAATTAGATTAGAGGCGGCCTTCAAGGTCTAAGAAATTAGCATATGAACCTCCTAGGTTTAGCTTTCAACTAAGAATTCCAAGAGAACAAAGCAAAATTGGTGATAAAAGTAAATAGGAAAGTTGTTTTAAAATTACATGCCTTATTTGAAACATGAAAGTTTTTTTTTGGACTTGACTGTCCCTTTAAGAGTTTACTTCCTTAGTAACATCAAAGGGATTGTACAACAAACATATATCTACAGTATATTATGAAGAGATACAAAAAGTAATATGCTTAAATCATATGGAAAACTACAGTAGATATATATTTTACATGTCAAAAGGATATGAACATTAAACACTCACAGAATGTACTAACTAATATTAAAGTGGCGACCACTACCACCCATGGGGAAAACTGAACATAACATTAAACCATAGTATGGTTCAAATCAAGAGCTTATAAACTATTTATTATGTAATAGGAATATAAACTATAATCGAAAGTGACTTATAGTCTAACATTCACATCACTACAGGGAGTGAAGAATTATTAGGCAAATGAGTATTTTGACCACATCATCCTCTTTATGCATGTTGTCTTACTCCAAGCTGTATAGGCTCGAAAGCCTACTACCAATTAAGCATATTAGGTGATGTGCATCTCTGTAATGAAAAGGGGTGTGGTCTAATGACATCAACACCCTATATCAGGTGTGCATAATTATTAGGCAACTTCCTTTCCTTTGGCAAAATGGGTCAAAAGAAGGACTTGACAGGCTCAGAAAAGTCAAAAATAGTGAGATATCTTGCAGAGGGATGCAGCACTCTTAAAATTGCAAAGCTTCTGAAGCGTGATCATCGAACAATCAAGCGTTTCATTCAAAATAGTCAACAGGGTCGCAAGAAGCGTGTGGAAAAACCAAGGCGCAAAATAACTGCCCATGAACTGAGAAAAGTCAAGAGTGCAGCTGCCAAGATGCCACTTGCCACCAGTCTGGCCATATTTCAGAGCTGCAACATCACTGGAGTGCCCAAAAGCACAAGGTGTGCAATACTCAGAGACATGTCCAAGGTAAGAAAGGCTGAAAGACGACCACCACTGAACAAGACACACAAGCTGAAACGTCAAGACTGGGCCAAGAAATATCTCAAGACTGATTTTTCTAAGGTTTTATGGACTGATGAAATGAGAGTGAGTCTTGATGGGCCAGATGGATGGGCCCGTGGCTGGATTGGTAAAGGGCAGAGAGCTCCAGTCCGACTCAGATGCCAGCAAGGTGGAGTACTGGTTTGGGCTGGTATCATCAAAGATGAGCTTGTGGGGCCTTTTCGGGTTGAGGATGGAGTCAAGCTCAACTCCCAGTCCTACTGCCAGTTTCTGGAAGACACCTTCTTCAAGCAGTGGTACAGGAAGAAGTCTGCATCCTTCAAGAAAAACATGATTTTCATGCAGGACAATGCTCCATCACACGCGTCCAAGTACTCCACAGCGTGGCTGGCAAGAAAGGGTATAAAAGAAGAAAATCTAATGACATGGCCTCCTTGTTCACCTGATCTGAACCCCATTGAGAACCTGTGGTCCATCATCAAATGTGAGATTTACAAGGAGGGAAAACAGTACACCTCTCTGAACAGTGTCTTGGAGGCTGTGGTTGCTGCTGCACGCAATGTTGATGGTGAACAGATCAAAACACTGACAGAATCCATGGATGGCAGGCTTTTGAGTGTCCTTGCAAAGAAAGGTGGCTATATTGGTCACTGATTTGTTTTTGTTTTGTTTTTGAATGTCAGAAAACATAATTTATGTAAGAACTTACCTGATAAATTCATTTCTTTCATATTAGCAAGAGTCCATGAGCTAGTGACGTATGGGATATACATTCCTACCAGGAGGGGCAAAGTTTCCCAAACCTCAAAATGCCTATAAATACACCCCTCACCACACCCACAAATCAGTTTAACGAATAGCCAAGAAGTGGGGTGATAAGAAAAAAGTGCGAAAGCATAAAAAATAAGGAATTGGAATAATTGTGCTTTATACAAAAAAATCATAACCACCCCAAAAAGGGCGGGCCTCATGGACTCTTGCTAATATGAAAGATATGAATTTATCAGATAAGTTCTTACATAAATTATGTTTTCTTTCATGTAATTAGCAAGAGTCCATGAGCTAGTGACGTATGGGATAATGACTACCCAATATGTGGATCTTTCCACGCAAGAGTCACTAGAGAGGGAGGGATAAAATAAAGACAGCCAATTCCGCTGAAAAATAATCCACACCCAAAATAAAGTTTAAATTGATAATGAAAAAAACTGAAAATATAAGCAGAAGATTCAAACTGAAACAGCTGCCTGAAGTACTTTTCTACCAAAAACAGCTTCAGAAGAAGAAAACACATCAAAATGGTAGAATTTAGTAAAAGTATGCAAAGAAGACCAAGTTGCTGCTTTGCAAATCTGATCAACCGAAGCTTCATTCCTAAACGCCCAGGAAGTAGAAACTGACCTAGTAGAATGAGCTGTAATCCTTTGAGGCGGAGTTTTACCCGACTCGACATAAGCATGATGAATTAAAGATTTCAACCAAGATGCCAAAGAAATGGCAGAGGCCTTCTGACCGTTCCTAGAACCGGAAAAGATAACAAATAGACTAGAAGTCTTTCGGAAATTCTTAGTAGCTTCAACATAATATTTCAAAGCTCTAACTACATCCAAAGAATGCAATGATCTCTCCTTAGAATTCTTAGGATTAGGACACAATGAAGGAACCACAATTTCTCTACTAATGTTGTTAGAATTCACAACCTTAGGTAAAAATTTAAAAGAAGTTCGCAACACCGCCTTATCCTGATGAAAAATCAGAAAAGGAGACTCACAAGAAAGAGCAGATAATTCAGAAACTCTTCTGGCAGAAGAGATGGCCAAAAGGAACAAAACTTTCCAAGAAAGTAATTTGATGTCCAACGAATGCATAGGTTCAAACGGAGGAGCTTGAAGAGCCCCCAGAACCAAATTCAAACTCCAAGGAGGAGAAATTGACTTAATGACAGGTTTTATACGAACCAAAGCTTGTACAAAACAATGAATATCAGGAAGATTAGCAATCTTTCTGTGAAAAAGAACAGAAAGAGCAGAGATTTGTCCTTTCAAGGAACTTGCAGACAAACCTTTATCCAAACCATCCTGAAGAAACTGTAAAATTCTCGGAATTCTAAAAGAATGCCAGGAAAAATGATGAGAAAGACACCAAGAAATATAAGTCTTCCAGACTCTATAATATATCTCCCTAGATACAGATTTACGAGCCTGTAACATAGTATTAATCACAGAGTCAGAGAAACCTCTTTGACTAAGAATCAAGCGTTCAATCTCCATACCTTTAAATTTAAGGATTTGAGATCCTGATGGAAAAAAGGACCTTGCGACAGAAGGTCTGGTCTTAACGGAAGAGTCCACGGTTGGCAAGAGGCCATCCGGACAAGATCCGCATACCAAAACCTGTATGGCCATGCTGGAGCCACCAGCAGAACAAACGAGCATTCCTTCAGAATCTTGGAGATTACTCTTGGAAGAAGAACTAGAGGCGGAAAGATATAGGCAGGATGATACTTCCAAGGAAGTGACAATGCATCCACTGCTTCCGCTTGAGGATCCCTGGATCTGGACAGATACCTGGGAAGTTTCTTGTTTAGATGAGATGCCATCAGATCTATTTCTGGAAGTCCCCACATTTGAACAATCTGAAGAAATACCTCTGAGTGAAGAGACCATTCGCCCGGATGTAACGTTTGGCGACTGAGATAATCCGCTTCCCAATTGTCTATACCTGGGATATGAACCGCAGAAATTAGACAGGAGCTGGATTCCGCCCATACCAGAATTCGAGATACTTCTTTCATAGCCAGAGGACTGTGAGTCCCTCCTTGATGATTGATGTATGCCACAGTTGTGACATTGTCTGTCTGAAAACAAATGAACGATTCTCTCTTTAGAAGAGGCCATGACTGAAGAGCTCTGAAAATTGCACTGAGTTCCAAAATATTGATCGGTAATCTCACCTCCTGAGATTCCCAAACCCCTTGTGCTGTCAGAGACCCCCAAACAGCTCCCCAACCTGTCAGACTTGCATCTGTTGAAATTACAGTCCAGGTCGGAAGAACAAAAGAAGCCCCCTGAACTAAACGATGGTGATCTGTCCACCACGTCAGAGAGTGTCGTACAATCGGTTTTAAAGATATTAATTGAGATATCTTTGTGTAATCCCTACACCACTGGTTCAGCATACAGAGCTGAAGAGGTCGCATGTGAAAACGAGCAAAGGGGATCGCGTCCGATGCTGCAGTCATAAGACCTAGAATTTCCATGCATAAAGCTACCGAAGGGAATGATTGTGACTGAAGGTTTTGACAAGCTGATATCAATTTTAGACGTCATGGACACTGAATCTATCTGGAAACCTAAAAAGGTTACCCTTGTCTGAGGAATCAATGAACATTTTGGTAAATTGATCCTCCAACCATGATCTTGAAGAAACAACACAAGTTGATTCGTATGAGATTCTGCTAAATGTGAAGACTGAGCAAGTACCAAGATATCGTCCAAATAAGGAAATACCACAATACCCTGTTCTCTGATTACAGACAGAAGGGCACCGAGAACCTTTGTAAAAATTCTTGGAGCTGTTGCTAGGCCAAACGGTAGAGCCACAAACTGGTAATGCTTGTCTAGGAAAGAGAATCTCAGAAACTAATAGTGATCTGGATGAATCGGAATATGCAGATATGCATCCTGTAAATCTATTGTAGACATATAATGCCCTTGCTGAACAAAAGGCAGGATAGTCCTTACAGTTACCATCTTGAATGTTGGTATCCTTACATAATGATTCAATATTTTTAGATCCAGAACTGGTCTGAAAGAATTCTCCTTCTTTGGTACAATGAAGAGATTTGAATAAAACCCCAGCCCCTGTTCCAGAACTGGAACTGGCATAATTACTCCAGCCAACTCTAGATCTGAAACACATTTCAGAAATGCTTGAGCCTTCGCTGGGTTTACTGGGACACAGGAAAGAAAAAATCTCTTTGCAGGAGGCCTTATCTTGAAGCCAATTCTGTACCCTTCTGAAACAATGTTCTGAATCCAGAGATTGTGAATGGAATTGATCCAAATTTCTTTGAAAAAACGTAATCTGCCCCCTACCAGCTGAGCTGGAATGAGGGCCGCACCTTCATGTGGACTTAGGAGCTGGCTTTGGTTTTCTAAAAGGCTTGGATTTATTCCAAACTGGAGATGGTTTCCAAACTGATACCGCTCCTGAGGATGAAGGATCAGGCTTTTGTTCCTTGTTGTGACGAAAGGAACGAAAACGATTATTAGACATAAATTTACCTTTAGATTTTTTATCCTGTGGTAAAAAAGTTCCTTTCCCTCCAGTAACAGTTGAGATAATAGAATCCAACTGAGAACCAAATAATTTATTACCCTGGAAAGAAAGGGAAAGCAGAGTAGACTTAGAAGACATATCAGCATTCCAAGTTTTAAGCCATAAAGCTCTTCTAGCTAAAATAGCTAGAGACATATACCTGACATCAACTCTAATGATATCAAAGATGGCATCACAAATAAAATTATTAGCATGTTGTAGAAGAATAATAATGCTATGAGAATTATGATCTGTTACTTGTTGCGCTAAAGCTTCTAACCAAAAAGTTGAAGCTGCAGCAACATCCGCTAAAGATATAGCAGATCTAAGAAGATTACCTGAACACAAGTAAGCTTTTCTTAGAAAGGATTCAATTTTCCTATCTAAAGGATCCTTAAAGGAAGTACCATCTGCCGTAGGAATAGTAGTACGCTTAGCAAGAGTAGAGACAGCCCCATCAACCTTAGGGATTTTGTCCCAAAATTCTAATCTGTCAGATGGCACAGGATATAATTGCTTAAAACGTTTAGAAGAAGTAAATGAATTACCCAAATTATTCCATTCCCTGGAAATTACTTCAGAAATAGCACCAGGGACAGGAAACACTTCTGGAATAACTACAGGAGATTTAAAAACCTTATCTAAACGTTTAGATTTAGTATCATGAGGACTAGAATCCTCAATTTCTAATGCAATTAGGACTTCTTTAAGTAAAGAACGAATAAATTCCATTTGAAATAAATATGAAGATTTATCAGCATCAACCTCTGAGACAGAATCCTCTGAACCAGAAGAACCAATATCAGAATCAGAATGATGATGTTCATTTAAAAATTCATCTGAAAAATGAGAAGTTTTAAAAGACTTTTTACGTTTACTAGAAGGAGGAATAACAGACATAGCCTTCTTAATGGATTTAGAAACAAAATCTCTTATATTATCAGGAACACTCTGAGTATTAGATGTTGACGGAACAGCAACAGGTAATGTAACAGTACTAAAGGAAATATTATCTGCATTAGCAAGTTTGTCATGACAAACAGTACAAACAACAGCTGGAGGAACAGATACCAAAAGTTTACAGCAGATACACTTAGCTTTGGTAGCTCAAGCACCAGGCAGCGATTTTCCAGAAGTATCTTCTGACTCAGTTTCAACGTGGGACATCTTGCAATATGTAATAGAAAAAACAACATATAAAGCAAAATTGATCAAATTCCTTAAATGACAGTTTCAGGAATGGGAAAAAATGCCAGTGAACAAGCTTCTAGCAACCAGAAGCAATAAATAATGAGACTTAAATAATGTGGAGACAATAGAGACGCCCATATTTTTTTAGCCCCAAAAAAGACGCCCACATTATTTGGCGCCTAAATGCTTTTGGCGCCAAAAATGACGCCACATCCGGAACGCCGACACTTTTGGCCCAAAAAAACGTCAAAAATGACGCAACTTCCGGCGACACGTATGACGCCAGAAACAGAAAAAAAAATTTGCGCCAAAAAAGTCCGCGCCAAGAATGACACAATATAATGAAGCATTTTCAGCCCCCGCGAGCCTAACAGCCCACAGGGAAAAGTCAAATTTTAAGGTAAGAAAAAATTGATTTATTCATATGCATTATCCCAAATATGAAACTGACTGTCTGAAATAAGGAACGTTGAACATCCTGAGTCAAGGCAAATAAACGTTTGAATACATATATTTAGAACTTTATAAAAAAGTGCCCAACCATAGCTTAGAGTGTCACAGAAAATAAGACTTACTTACCCCAGGACACTCATCTACATGTAGTAGAAAGCCAAACCAGTACTGAAACGAGAATCAATAGAGGTAATGGTATATATAAGAGTATATCGTCGATCTGAAAAGGGAGGTAAGAGATGAATCTCTACGACCGATAACAGAGAACCTATGAACTAGACCCCGTAGAAGGAGATCATTGAATTCAAATAGGCAATACTCTCCTCACATCCCTCTGACATTCACTGCACGCTGAGAGGAAAACCGGGCTCCAACCTGCTGCGGAGCGCATATCAACGTAGAATCTAGCACAAACTTACTTCACCACCTCCATAGGAGGCAAAGTTTGTAAAACTGATTTGTGGGTGTGGTGAGGGGTGTATTTATAGGCATTTTGAGGTTTGGGAAACTTTGCCCCTCCTGGTAGGAATGTATATCCCATACGTCACTAGCTCATGGACTCTTGCTAATTACATGAAAGAAATGTATATTTGTGAATGTTGAGATGTTATATTGGTTTCACTGGTAAAAATAAATAATTGAAATGGGTATATATTTGTTTTTTGTTAAGTTGCCTAATAATTATGCACAGTAATAGTCACCTGCACACACAGATATCCCCCTAAAATAGCTATAACTAAAAACAAACTAAAAACTACTTCCAAAACTATTCAGCTTTGATATTAATGAGTTTTTTGGGTTCATTGAGAACATGGTTGTTGTTCAATAATAAAATTAATCCTCAAAAATACAACTTGCCTAATAATTCTGCACTCCCTGTATATAGTAAAATCAGTAAGGATTTTCACAAATGTAAATATACTACAAACAGAATATATATAATAATAACCATTTACTACCAACTTTAACCCCTTAACGACCAAGGACGTAGGCCACACGTCCTCAAAAAAAATACAGTTAATGACCGAGGACATGTGGCGTACGTCCTTGGTCTGGAAAACAGCTGGAAGCGATCCTGCTCGCTTCCAGCTGCTTTCCGGTTATTGCAGTGATGCCTCGATATCGAGGCATCCTGCAATAACCCCCCTTGGCCATCCGATGCAGAGAGAGCCACTCTGTGGCCTTCTCTGCACCGGACATCGGTGGCCGGTATCGTTGGTGAGTGGGAGCAAGTCTGGGAGGCGGGTGGGCGGCCATCGATGTGCCGAGTGGAGTGGAGGGGGGCGGGATTGGGGGCGGGACAGATGGGGGCATGCACGGGAGCGCGCGCGCGTGCACGGGGGGCGGCGGGCGGGAGCGTGCACGGGGTGGGAGCGGGAGGGAACCGCTACACTGCAGAAAAAAAGTTAAGAAACGTTAAAAAAAAAACAAGTATTAAAAAAAATAAATGATCATCTAAGGGTTCTGGAAGTGGTGGGGGGTTGGTCTTGGGGGGGGAAGCTACACTACAGAAAAGGGCAATAAAAAAAACAAAAAACATACTTTTTGTTACTAAACTGGGTACTGGCAGACAGCTGCCAGTACCCAAGATGGCGCCCATTAAGGCAGAGGGGGAGGGTTAGAAAGCTGTTTGGTGGGGGATCAGTGAGGTTGGGGGCTAAGGGGGGATCCTACACAGCAGCATATGTAATTATGCCACACACACACAAAAAAAGCCCAAATATAGCTTTTATTTTAGTACTGGCAGAGTTTCTGCCAGTACTTAAGATGGCGGGGACAATTGTGGGGTGGGGGAGGGAAGAGAGCTGTTTTGGAGGGATCAGGGGGTCTGATGTTTTAGGTGGGAGGCTGAGCTCTACACTAAAGCTAAAATTAACCCTGCAAGCTCCCTAAAAGCTACATAATTAACCCCATCACTGCTAGCCATAATACACGTGTGATGCGCAGCGGCATTTGGCGGCCTTCTAATTACTACAAAGCAACACCAAAGCCATATATGTCTGCTATTTCTGAATAAAGGGGATACCAGAGAAGCATTTACAACCATTTGTGCCATAATTGCACAAGCTGTTTGTAAATGATTTCAGTGAGAAACCTAAAATTGTGAAAAATTTAACGTTTTTTTTAATTTGATCGCATTTGGCGGTGAAATGGTGGCATGAAATATACCAAAATTGGCCTAGATCAATACTTTGGGTTGTCTACTACACTACACTAAAGCTAAAATTACCCCTAAAAGCTCCCTAATTAACCTCTTCACTGCTGGGCATAATACATGTGTAGTGCGCAGTGGCATTTAGCAGCCTTCTAATTACCAAAAAGCAACGCCAAAGCCATATATGTCTGCTATTTCTGAACAAAGGGGATCCCAGAGAATAATTTACAATAATTTAAGACACATAATTGCACAAGCTGTTTGTAAATAATTTCAGTGAGAAACCAAAAGTTTGTGAAAAAATTAGTGAAAAAGTGAACAATTTTTCGTATTTAATCGCATTTGGCGGTGAAATAGTGGCATGAAATATACCAAAATGGGCCTAGATCAATACTTTGGGATGTCTACTAAAAAAAAATATATACATGTCAATGGATATTCAGAGATTCCTGAAAGATATTAGTGTTCTAATGTAACTAGCGCTAATTTTGAAAAATAATGGTTTGGAAATAGCAAAGTGCTACTTGTATTTATTGCCCTATAACTTACAAAAAAAGCAAAGAAGATGTAAACATCGGGTATTTCTAAACTCAGGACAAAATTTAGAAACTATTTAGCATGGGTGTTTTTTGGTGGTTGTAGATGTGTAACAGATTTTGGGGGTCAAAGTTGGAAAAAAGTGTGTTTTTTTCCATTTTTTCCTCATATTTTATAAAATTTTTTATAGTAAATTATAAGATATGATGAAAATAATGGTATTTTTAGAAAGTCCATTTAATGGCGAGAAAAACGGTATATAATATGTGTGGGTACAGTAAATGAGTAAGAGGAAAATTACAGCTAAACACAAACACCGCAGAAATGTAAAAATAGCCTTGGTCCCAAACGGACAAAAAATGGAAAAGTGCTGTGGTCATTAAGGGGTTAAAGCTAGTAACATGATCTAGGTTACAAATAATTAGGTTCCAAAGGTTTACAGATCAGACCTCACCTTAGCTGAAGATGGCAGCTCTATTTTCTTCTGTGCAGACTCTCTTGCGCCAAGGATTGAAGAGGGCCTGAGTTTTCTGGTGACACTGCGGAGTCGGGTGAGATAGCAAGGCCCCATTCTTTAAGTAGACACAGTATGTAAGGAGCCTTCTTTATGGATTATCAGCTTGCTTGGGTAGCGCCCCAGCGATATTTAAGGTAGTATGACAGAGTCACTGGCCTAAAAGTTCTCATTTTTTGTAATGTATATTGTGGCGACAGATCTGGGTAAGTAGTAACAGATTTAAATTTGTCAGGTAGGTTGGGTCAAATTGCCATCTCTATTAAGATTTTCTCTTTGGGGCTGATTTATTAAAGTGCAGCGGAAATGATTCGCTTAACCGGATCATGTCCGCCGCACATTGATAAATGCCGACGCATTTATCATTGCACAAGCATTTCTAGTGATATGCTTGCGCAATGCCGCCCCCTGTAGATTGGCAGCCAATCGGGCGCCAGCAGGGGGTGTCAATCAAACCGATCATATGCGATTGGACGGATTGCTGTCCGCCGCCTCAGAAGTAGCGGACAAGTTAAGGAGCAGCGGTCTTAAGACCGCTGCTTCTTAAGAAACTCCTGTTTCTGCACAATCAGTGCAGTTGAGGGCTTTGTATGTCAGAGTGAGAATTTTGTGTTTGATCCTAGAGGCAAGAGGAAGCCAGTGAAGGGATTGGCAGAGAGGAGCAGCAGATGAAGAGCGACGTGTAAGGAAGATGAGTCTGGCAGAGGCATTCATTATGGATTGTAAGGGAGCTAGACGGTAGGTGGGGAGACCAGAGAGGACAGAGTTTCAGTAATCAAGGCGGGAAAGAATGAGAGAGTGTATTAAAATCTTAGTTGTATCTTGTGTAAGGAAGTGTCTAATTTTGGAGATGTTTTTAAGGTGGAAGCGGCAGGCTTTAGCCAAGGACTGAATGTGAGGAGTGAAGGAAAGATCTGAGTCAAATGTGACCCCGAGACATTGGGCATGTGGAGTAGGGGTAATGATGGAGTTGTCTACAGTTATAGAGATATTGGGGGTGGGGATTTTGGAAGAAGGGGGGAAAATGAGGAGCTCAGTTTTGGAGAGATTTAGCTTGAGGTAGTGGGAGGACATCCAGGAAAAGATGTGAGAAAGACAGTTAGTGACACGGGTTAGCAAGGAAGAAGATAGGTCTGGTGCAGAGAAGTAGATTTGGGTGTCGTCGGAATACAAATGATATTGGAAACCGTGGGACTTAATTAGGGAGCCTAGTGATGACGTATAGATTGAGAAGAGAAGGGGACCGAGGACAGAGAGTTGCGGTACTCCGACAGAAAGTGGTGAAGGGGCAGAGGAGGCCCCAGAGAAGGCTACACTGACGGTACGCTTTGATAGGTAGGAAGAGAGCCACGAAAGGGCTGTGTCACAGATGCCGAAGGATTGGAGGGTTTGGAGCAAAAGAGGGTGGTTGACAGTGTCAAAGGCTGGGGACAGATCAAGGAGGATAAGCAGAGAGAAGTGGCCTTTTGATTTTGCTGTAAGTAGGTCGTATGTGACCTTAACAATAGCTGTCTCTGTGGAGTGATAGGGACGAAATCCAGATTGCAGCGGGTCAAGAAGGGAGTTTAACATAAGGAAATGGGATAGGCGTGCATATACTAGTTTTTCGAGAAGCTTTGAAGCAAGAGGGAGGAGGGAAATAGGGCGGTAGTTGGATGGGGAGGTAGGATCAAGGGAAGGTTTTTTGAGGATAGGTGTGACCAGTGCATGTTTCATCGATGAGGGAAATGTACCAGTGCTGAGGGAGAGGTTGAAAGTATAGGGGTAAGGGTAGCAGAGAGGGAGTAGCTGTGAGGGGATAGGGTCAAGGGGACAAGTAGTGAGGTGAGAGCGCAGTATAAGTGCCGAAACATCTTCCTCAGTAACAGGGGAGAATGAACTAAGTTTCAGGTTATGAGGGTTGTGGTTGAGTTAGAGTGTTTGAGGGGGGGAGAGAATGTAATTATGTTGAGAGCTGATTTCATGTCTGATGGAGTCAATTTTGTTAATGAAGTGACTGGCAAAGTCTTGAGCTGACAGAGAAGTGGTATTAGGAAGTGGGGGAGGGCGGAGGAGAGTATTGAAAGTGAAGAATAGACGTTTGGGTTAGAAGAAAGATTAGAGATAAGAGTAGAGAAGTAGTGTTGCTTGTGGAGATTAAGGGCAGAATAGTAGGAGTTCAAGATGAATTTGTAATGAAGAAAATCAGCTGAACTCCGTGATTTTCTCCAATGCCGTTCAGCAGTACGGGAACATCTGTGTAGGTACAGTGTCAGAGGAGTAAGCCAGGGCTGGGGATGAGTGTGTGATTTCCAAGCAATGGTAAGAGGGGCGAGATTGTCAAGGGCGGATATAAGGGTGGAATTATAGTGGCAGATAGATTGTTCAGGGCAGGAAAAGGAGGAGAAGGATGAGAGGAGCGGTTTAAGGGAATTAGCAAGTTGTTGCTGATCTAAAGACATAATGCTTCTGTGAAGTTTGGTGTGAGGAGTAGAAGGAGGGAGAGTTGTAGGAAGGGATGATATGTTGCAAGTAAGGAGATGGTGGTCAGAAAGAGGAAAAGGGGAGTTTGAGAAGTTTGAGAGAGTGCATTGATAGCTAAAGATCAGGTCAAGAGAGTGACCATCTTTGTGAGTGGGAGAATCAGTCCATTGTGACAGACCGAAAGAGGAAGTGAGTTGCAGAAGTTGTTTAGCAGATGAGGCAGTGGGATTGTTAAGGGGGATGTTGAAGTCGCCAAGAATGAGGGCAGGGGTGTCTGAGGAAAGGAAATAGGGTAGCCAGGCAGCCAAGTGATCTAAAAATTGAGTTGAGGAGCCAGGGGGTCGGTATATGACTGCAACACGTACAGAGAGAGGGGAGAATAAGCGAATAAGCGAATCATGTGGGTTTCGAATGAGGGAAAAGTGAGGGAAGAGATAGGATGTATTTGTTGAAAGGTGCAACGAGAGGAAAGTAAAATACCTACACCACCTCCTTGTCTGTTGCCACACCTAGGAGTGTGGCTGAAGTGGAGACCCCCATGTGACAGAGCAGCAGTGGATGCTGTGTCTAGGGGAGAGAGCCAGGTTTCTGTTAGGGCCAGAAGGTTGAGGGAGCGGGAGATGAAGAGGTCATGTATAGAAGTGAGTTTGTTGCAAACAGAGTAAGAGTTCCAGAGTGCACATGTGAAAGGGGTAGTGGCATTAGATGCAAGAGGAATGTGAGTAAGGTGTGCAGAGTTTTGTTTTCTGAGTCTATGGCAGTGATGTGCGGTGACTTCAGAGGCTGGTGAGGCAGTGTCTAGGAATCGGATACGCCTTCATTCTTTAGATATCCTTTGTTGAAGAAATAGCAATTGCACATGGGCGAGCCAATATCTATATGCAGCCACCATTCAGTATCTACTGAGCATATTTAGATATGATTTTCAACAAAGGATATCTGATTTTCTTCATTCTTTTGATATCCTTTGTTGAAAAGCATATCTAAATATGCTTATAAGCTATCGAGCATATTTAGATATGAATTTCAACAAAGGATATCTGATTTCCTTCATTCTTTTGATATCCTTTGTGGACAAGCATATCTAAATATGCTCAATAGCTACTGAGCATATTTAGATATGCTTTTCAACAAAGGATATCAAAAGAATGAAGGAAATCAGATATCCTTTGTTGAAATTCATATCTAAATATGCTCAGTAGCTACAGAGCATATTTAGATATGCTTTTCAAAGGATATGTGTGTGTGTGTAGTGTATATCTGCATGTGTATGTATATGTGTGTAATTGTATACATGTGTGTGTGTTTAGTGTATATCTGCTTGTGTATGTATATGTGTGTAATTGTATACATGTGTGTGTTTAGTGTATATCTGCATGTGTATGTATATGTGTGTAATTGTATACATGTGTGTGTTTAGTGTATATCTGCATGTGTATGTATATGTGTGTATACATGTGTGTGTTTAGCGTATATCTGCATGTGTATGTATATGTGTGTGTTTAGTGTATATCTGCATGTGTATGTATATGTGTGTATACATTTGTGTGTGTTTTTGCCTTTACAACAACACAAGTACATTAGTTATCATAATATCTAGTTGCAAGTTCAACACATACAAACCAAAATAATGTAACATGTCTATCTATTGTACGTTGTATTATTTCTATCTAGAAATAAATCTCACCTCCATTTTAGCAAAAAGAAGAAAAAGAAAAAAGAGAAAACTTTGTGGCCCTTTGAGACAGAAGTTTGGACACCCCACAATCTACAAGAACACAAGTGTGTGTGTTATAAATAATATCAACTAACTAACTTCATCAAGTGCCGCCAGCCGCCACCTACCTAAAAAAAGAATGTGATTCAATAGATTGGCAGCCTCAGTCACTCACTATAAGTCAGACTCAGAGTCACACAAAGCTCCCTCCCAATAGCCCCCACTCTTCATTTAACCAGGTATATTTTTCACAATTGAGCAGTGACAGCCATTTTACCCCATGGCTGCTAGTAACATAAAAATCAACATTTTGTCTCTCTGCAGTCTGCACTCTGCACCACAAATGAACAGCAGTTTGACCCCCTTGACTGCCACTTATTTACTTCTGCTCCATATTTGTAATGCAGTGATGCATATGAGATATTTTACATTAATTAAACCTATGGACTTTAAAAAACTGGACAAATAAATAACTAGTATCAATAATTTCCACTACATATTGCCTATTATTTAAATACACCTCTCCTCATTTACATCTTGCCTTCCCTAGGTAGAACAAAAAATTGACTTGCAAATTTTTGGATATGGACAGTTGGACACCATTGATAATTGGGGGTATTTCAGTAATTATTGGGGTTCTTAGCAGCTCCAAGATCCCTCTTGAGCTGACTCAATAGGTGAGAGGTTACATAAAATGGGTGACTTGATTTAATAATAATTATTACTAGTAGTAGTAAATAACCAAAAACAGGCTACAGCTTTTATAGTGACTGAGACGACAAGGAAGTTGGTTTCTTATTCAAGCTGTTTCTTATTCGGGAAATTCTGTTTCTTATTCATGGAAGTTGGTTTCTTATTCAATTTTTTTGTCAGACTGCTTTAAATTTACTTTAAAATAAAAAAATAGGTTTTATTAAAATAATAATATGATTCATATAATGTAGTTACACAGAGGTGGAATCTCTTTATATAACAATTAGATATACAAACTTGAAAAAAGGGCATACGTTGGCACCACTACAAATATTACTATTTTGAATAAATAACATATATTTTCAAAGGGTTAATAACCATTCGGCCACTGATTTCACTATGATTTTATACAGGGTAGATCCCATTCCCCCTCCATGTCATTCAATTGTTTTTAGCCTGGCCCAATGGTGTTTTTGCCACAGAAATTGATGCCAACACTGGCATAGGTGACATAATTCTCATTTTTTAATAAGTAACAGATATTTTCAAAGGGTTAATAACCATTGGGCCACTGATTTCACTATGAATTTATACAGGGTAGATCCCCCTCCATGTCATGCAATTGTTTTTAGCCTGGCCCAATGGTGTTTTTGGCACAGAAATTGATGCCAACACTGGCATAGGTGACATAATTCTCATTTTTGAATAAGTAACAGATATTTTCAAAGGGTTAATAACCATTGGGCCACTGATTTCACTATGAATTTATACAGGGTAGATCCCCCTCCATGTCATGCAATTGTTTTTAGCCGGGCCCAATGGTGTTTTTGGCACAGAAATTGATGCCAACACTGGCATAGGTGACATAATTCTCATTTTTGAATAAGTAACAGATATTTTCAAAGGGTTAATAACCATTGGGCCACTGATTTCACTTTGAATATATACAGGGCAGATCCTCTTCCATGTCATGCAATTGTTTTTAGCCTGGCCCAATGGTGTTTTTGGCACAGAAATTGATGCCAACACTGGCATAGGTGACATAATTCTCATTTTTGAATAAGTAACAGATATTTTCAAAGGGTTAATAACCATTGGGCCACTGATTTCACTATGAATTTATACAGGGTAGATCCCCCTCCATGTCATGCAATTGTTTTTAGCCGGGCCCAATGGTGTTTTTTGGCACAGAAATTGATGCCAACACTGGCATAGGTGACATAATTCTCATTTTTGAATAAGTAACAGATATTTTCAAAGGGTTAATAACCATTGGGCCACTGATTTCACTTTGAATATATACAGGGCAGATCCTCTTCCATGCCATGCAATTGTTTTTAGCCTGGCACAATGGTGTTTTGGCACAGAAATTGATGCCAACCCTGGCATAGGTGACATAATTCTCATTTTTGAATAAGTAACCGATATTTTCAAAGGGTTAATAACCATTGGGCCAGGCTAAAAACAATAGCATGGCATGGAGGGGGATCTACCCTGTAGATATTCATAGTGAAATCAGTGGCCCAATGGTTATTAACCCTTTGAAAATATCTGTTACTTATTCAAAATTGAGAATTATGTCACCTATGCCAGGGTTGGCATCAATTTCTGTGCCCAAAACACCATTGGGCCAGGCTAAAAACAATTGCATGGCATGGAGGGGAATCTACCCTGTATATATTCATAGTGAAATCAGTGGCCCAATGGTTATTAACCCTTTGAAAATATATGTTACTTATTCAAAAATGAGACTTAGAGCACCTATGCCAGGGTTGGCATCAATTTCTGTGTCAAAAACACCATTGGGCCAGGCTAAAAACAATTGCATGGCATGGAGGGGGATCTACCCTGTATATATTCATAGTGAAATCAGTGGCCCAATGGTTATTAACCCTTTGAAAATATATGTTATTTATTAAAAATAGTAATATTTGTAGTGGTGCCAACGTATGCCCTTTTTTCAAGTTTGTATATCTGTTATATAAAGATATTCCACCTCTGTGTAACTACATTTATATGAATCATATTATTATTTTAATAAAACCTATTTTTTTATTTTAAAAAAAATTGAATAAGAAACCAACTTCCATGAATAAGAAACAGAATTTCACGAATAAGAAACAGCTTGAATAAGAAACCAACTTCCTTGTCGTGTGACTGAGCCTGCTGGGGCCCTGGGCCATCTTTTCTTTTCTTTTAGGCGGCACTAAGTTGAAGTTAGATAACTTGAGTTGAACTTGTCAACTTGATATACATTTATTACAACGAACTTGCAGCCTCGCTGCCTCTATAGTCAAGGGAAGTGACTTGAGTCACTTGACTATTTTGGCAGCGAGGCTGCAAGTTCGTTGTAATAAATGTATAAGTTCAACTTCAACTCACGTTATCTAACTTCAACTTAGTGCCGCACTGCCGCCTAAAATAAAAGATTGGCCCAGGGCCCCAGCAGGCTCAGGAGGACAGGAGTCACTATAAAAGGCTGAGGCCCGCCACCGCCACTGACAGTCTGACACCTACCTAAATCAATGTAATAGTAATCACAATTATTATATCACAATACTTAGTCGATTCGAACTTCGAAGTTAACACAGTCACTGTCACACAACAACAGAAGAAGACAGTGAGTCAGTCAACCTGAACCCCAACCCCGCCACCACTGACCTACCTAAAAAGATGCGCCGCCGCCAAATATAGATAACAAGTACAACAAGACAAGTTGAAGTAGTCTTCTACGCTCCGGTTGCATGCAGAGGCGTAACTAGAAACCACAGGGCCCAGGTGCAAGAGTCTAAGAAGGGCCCCTCACCCCCCCACCCCCCACCCAAAAAAGTGAGTTTTAAACATATATTATTATTTTTTTTTAACATTTATTACAGAAAAAAAATGTGAATCAGATCACGTCTGCAAAAGGAGGTACCCTGTGCGAACTGTCTGTGAGATGGCCTGACCCTACCAGCCCCAGTACTTTATGTCACAGACTACTGTGGTCACTTTATAGTCCTGCCCCCCCCATACTGTATATAGTGGTACTGTATAGTGACACTGTTTACCCCTCCCCTCATGCTGTAGTAACAAGGTCTGTAATTTGATGGTTCCACAAACAAACACAATTGCGACCTCAGCACCCCCTGTAGCTTTGCCCCTGGACAGACAATAAGCACTGTGATATTACTGTGACACTGGCACCAATTAGCTCAGACAATAAGCATTGTGATATTACTGTGACACTGGTAGAAATTATCTGAGACAGATAATAAGCACTGTGATATTAATGTGACACTGGCACCAATTAGCTCAGAAAATAAGCACTGTGATATTACTGTGACAGTAATATCACAGTGCTTATTGTCTGAGATAATTGGTGCCAGTGTCACAGTAATATCACAGTGCTTATTGTCTGAGATGCTTGGTGCCAGTGTCACAGTAATATCACAGTGCTTATTGTCTGAGATAATTGGTGCCAGTGTCACAATAATATCACAGTGCTTATTGTCTGAGATAATTGGTGCCAGTGTCACAGTAATATCACAGTGCTTATTGTCTGAGATGCTTGGTGCCAGTGTCACAGTAATATCACAGTGTTTATTGTCTGAGATACTTTGTGCCAGTGTCACAGTAATATCAGAGTGTTATTGTCTGAGATACTTGGTGCCAGTGTCACAGTAATATCACAGTACTTATTGTCTGAGATATTTGGTGCCAGTGTCACAGTAATATCACAGTGCTTATTGTCTGAGATAATTGGTGCCAGTGTCACAGTAATATCACAGTGCTTATTGTCTGAGATAATTAGTGCCAGCCCAGTATCACAGGATATATTGCTTGAAATCACAAAAATGTATTGTGCTATCATCTATGATATAACACTTACAGAATGCCAAAACACCATGATTGTCTTTCTAAATGAGCTTCTGTCAACACCAATAACAAATAGATTTTATTAACATATGATTATAAAATGTTCTGATATAATTTTGTTAATTAGACTGGTACAAAAATAATAAATAATTACAGTTTTGCTTGGTAAAAAGTGTTAATATTGAATATGCTAATAAATATACTTCAAAAGTATAAAAATAGTTGTATGATCTATATTAAAATGTAAATAAATTAATGTATAGAAAGTATACATGTAACATTACTTTTAAGGAAAAGAAGTACAGATCTGTATATGACATCCATAGATAACTGCATGAGAGGTGCAGACAGTGGGACCAAGAGGCACGCGATGCTATAAAGGCACGAGCCGCAGAAGCACACGCTGCTAGTTACAGCCATCATTATCTGCTTGTGGAGCCCCTGGTACTGTGCGTCTTATATGCAGGTTCTCATATATTGTAAACTCCTAGTGCTGCTAATACCCCAAAACTCAGACCCCTGATCACATTACATCTCCATTCCATTTGCACCCCTCTGAGTCAGCACATTAAGGCTACTACTGGTCACATTTTATTTAAAAACATCACAAGTGTTTGCTCAATTCTGAATCTGCAGGTGCGTAATAGTCCAGCAATGTATTTGCAACTCCTCTTACACTTTTCTAAGTCCAAATTCTACACTAAAACTTTTATAAACACTCCACAAATAAAGTGAATTTATGAGCCAGATAATACAAAATAATAC